>NC_079169.1:22803114-23103114 GCF_947568905.1 Ostrea edulis
GATTTTATTTCATGATTAACTAAAGGACAGTATTTTTATGTACAAAAGGACAGTATTTGTAATTCCCATACTGAAGGACAGTATATGTGATTTCAGAACAGCACTAATTATGATTTTTCTTGAGAAACAGTAAATTGGATATATAAAAAGACAACAAGACTAAGCAGTAAACCCAACAGATAATAATTACTTATGGTTATTACCATTGTCTTGAAGAGCACAGTAACAGGTTGATACATGTACATATTTTCAAACATATGTTTTCATTCAGTCTACATTTAATAAATGTCTTAATTTCAAACACATTCTCCCACAAATTCCATTGCATAATAATGTCTCATCTTTCAATTTCAATTAAGTTATCGTTAAAGAATGTTTAGTAATTCTCAAAACCTTTAAAAGGAGTATTAAACTGACAAAAACCATTTGAATAATTTACTTTTTCAACATTATACGTGATATATTACATATAGAATGAACTAGCAGGCGACACATGTCTTCCGGGGAAGACTTAATACTGCGTGGTGAATATTGCACACTGATGTAAGTTTTAAATGGTCACCCTTAGCCCGAAAACTGCAGAATTACTAACCGACGTCAATGATGGTAAATGAGGCAAAAAGAAAACGTATAGTTTAAAAAGTTACAGATTTTTATGGTATTTAATTTTATGAATTTCATCACCAGCACAAGATCGTCCAGTCTCGCCTTTTAAATATATTTTTTGTTACAAAGAAAACTTACAATAGAAAAGAGAAATCTAGACAACTCTGTTTTCGATATAAACAAAGGCTTTAAAAACCGCTCATTTGGTGGATGAAAGGCGAAGATAACGAACAGTTATCAATAGAGAATTTAAATCAGACAAATCCGATTTCAAAAGACAGAATAGCTCTTAATGTTAACATCCTATGAAGATCCAGGTTAGAATAGGTCCTCAGTACCCCTTGCTTGTCGTAAGAGGCGACTAAATGGGGCGGTCCTTCGGATGAGACCGCTAAAACCGAGGTACCGTGTCACATCAGGTGTCGCACGATAAAGATTCCTCCCTGCTCAAAGGCTGTAAGCGCCGAGCATACATTTATATTAGGACTAAATTTTGCAGCCCTTCACTGGCAATGGTGACGTCTCCATATAAGTGAAAAATTCTCGAGAGGGACTTTAAACAATATCTAATTAAGCAATCAATGTTAACGTTAACGAACTTTTCAGCAAAATGAAATGCAAATAATCTTATTCATAGGCGTAGCTTGGGTTCGAATATTATCGAGGCAGGGGGTCTGGGGGGCTGAGCCCCCCAGAAGCTATCGACATTTTAACAACGTAAAAGGTGTTTTTTTTTTTTTTTTTACCGAGGCAGCTGTCTCGGTTGCCTCAATGGAAGCTACGCGACTGTTATTAGCAAATGGAACAACACTGTAACAAATAAGTGTAAACTGTGTAGAAATGATATCGAAAACACAAAACACCTTATTTTTGATTGTATATAACATATATGAAAGATCGCAAGTACGTATATTAATTTCACAATTACTTGGAAACATATTACTGTTTGGTTTTATTTAGATAATACTGAATTAATAAAGATATATAACTATTTTCTATCTTTTATTGCATTTAGAATTTATAAATGTAAGATGTATTGTAGAGTTGTACAGGCTGATGAGACAAGTGATTTTGTAATTCGTTTCAAAAGGAATACTTGTTATCGTACTGTCAAGTTCCCAGATTTTTAGATAAAACCAAAGAACAGAAACTTTTTTAAAATCCTGTATCTAATCTAAAGTTATAATATGAAATTCTTAATATAAAAATCTTTAACATATAAAATTTAAACATTGTCACTACTACTGCTATTATATGTATATATGCATCTGTATGTATACATGTGTATATTATATATACTTGTGTTGTATCTAAAGCCACTATTCAGAGGGCCCTGTCCTCTAATAGAGCTGCCCAATGAGTCGGATATGAACTGTCGTGATATGTGTGGACTCATTGTGGCAGCGGTTACGTTTTTGAAAAAAAAACCCAAAAACTTATCTTTATTATACACACACTGCCAAACACGTTTCATACGCAGTATTATTCCGTCACTTGAAATTATGTTGATGTAAATTAATAACTACAATTGTTTGACATATACTGTATCTATTTTGAGTTCATGGTAAAATAATAACCATATCTTACACACATTGTATTCTGTACATGTATTTCATTTGTTTTGTATATATGTTTATGTTTTGTCTTGTTTCATAAATAAAAATATTGAAACTTAAAATAAAATGCAAAACCTCAAAGTTAAGGCATTAATCTTGGTGCATTGTAAATTGCATAATTCAAACTTTAATATTTTACTAAATTAATCGGGGACCATATGTCACAGCTAAAGTGGGGGAGGCCCTTTGATATCAAAATAAAAACGAACAGCAGAGGGTTTTTTTTCCTGCCACCCATATGATATTCCTTTCTTTGTCGGAATGGCTCGAGTAGCTAATTTTCAGTAGATACACCTCAAGAGTCGATAACAGGCATGGCGGAGCAGATGAAGAATTTTTGCATGCTGTACATGTACTTCAATGAAAAACACCGTTATTAGACATGCCCAAGCACAAAGTTGGTGCTCTTTTTGGAGTAAACAACATTGAAGACAAATACACGGAGTTTATGAAAAGGTTATTCATAAAAATATTTTGCACCATTACGAAGATTCTATGGAATTGAAGCCCTCTCCCGAAAACGACGGAATGAAAAAAATTGGGAGAGGGCTATATTATTGTAGCTATGTCGTACCTGCTTTGAGAGTAAATAACTCAACAATCCCGAAAAGAAAAAGGTAAATTTTCAAAGGTTATATAGAACTAAAAAAATGATGGATGAAAATGAACATGGTTTAATCTACATACTAGTATGGCGGATGTGACCGGTCGACAAGGGATTCTTACTTCTCCTAGGTAGTTCACTGCACCAATATATATATATATATTTTTGACACTACGTCAGAAAATGGTGATATAAATGTTTTGTGAGATTACTTGTATCGATCGATCTGTTCGTCTATCATCGTAGTTCAGTGCATAAGGTATTGGGTTACTGAATCGCAGGTCTCGAGTTCAAATCGGTTTGTGTCTTTTATATTATTTATTGAAATGGATGTTTAAAAACCCTGTTGTGTTTCTCCAAAGGATGAAGTGAACTGGCTATGGGATACTTACTCCGTCTAGACATCTGATCCCACCTCTGCTTTGTCCACGGGTCCGTGTTTGCCCTACTCTTAATTTTGCATTCTTAATAGGAGTTATGTGATTGATCAACGTTCGTTATCTTGAACCTTTAATCAAAATATCAACTAAAGAAAATTTCATGCATGCGAAGTACAATAAAATAGAGACCAGAGTAGTATATTTAAAAAACAAAAGATGTTTGTAAAACACATATGCCCCCCATGGTGCAAAATTGAAAAGGGTTATACACACGCATCATTTAATTGATAGTAGTATCATCAATTCAAAATATTGAGCAGACAGTATTTTCCTATGTCAAGAGTGAATTGACCATGTGACCTAAAAATCAATAGGGATCATCTACTTCTTATGCTGTACCAGTGTACCAAGTTTGGTGTCAATCAAGCAAATAATTCTTAAAATATAGGAGACAATATATTACTATGTCCAGTTCAACTATTGACTTTTGACCTCAAAATCAATATGGGTCATCTTCTCTTGAAGATGTACCAGTGTAGTAAGTTTGATGTCTGTCAAGCAAAAGGGTTATGAAGATATTGAGTGGACAGTATATTACTCTGTCCAGTTTGACCTAAAAATCAATAGGGATCATCTTCTCCTGAAGACGTACCAGTGTACCAAGTTTGATGTCTGTCAAGCAAAGGGTTCTAAAGACATTGAATGGTCAGTATATTCCTATGCCCAGTTTGACACTTGACCATATGACCTCAAAATCAAAAGGGGTCATCTACTCCTTAGGATGTACCAATGTGCCAAGTTTGGCGTCTTTCAAGCAAAGGGTTCTCAAGATATTGAGCGGACAACACATGGACTTAAGACCATAGGTTTGACCTTTGACCATGTGACCTGAAGGTCAATAGGGATCATCTACTCTCCAAGGGCAACCCTTGTACCAAGTTTGGTAGTTATCATGCATAGGTGTCAAAAGTTATTGAGTGGACAACACATGGTCTACCACATGGGGTAAAGACCAGCAGTTTGACCTTGACCTTTGACCTGAAAATCAATAAGGATCATCTACTTTCCAGGGGCAACCCCTGTACCAAGTTTGGTTGTTATCAAGCAAAGGGGTCGAAAGATATTGAGCGGACAACACATGGTCTACAGACCGACCGACAGTTGCAAAACAATATGCCCCCTCTTTTTCAAAGGGGGGCATAAAAATGATGTACATAGATCTCCAGAAACGTGCATTTATTTTCTTAAAAGAATACCAGTAAAACTGATATGATAGACTTGATAAGAGAAGTTTACATTTGTAAAGGAAATGTTTAGTGCTCAAACATGTTTCTCCTTGTAAAAGTTTTGGTTCTCAGACTTATGATCGCATGCTTGTGTTGAAAGGGTCCTTTTATCATATACGAGTCGTGTTTTGAGTTACATTGACCTTACCAAAATGACCTTGAGCCAATAGGCATTCGCACCATGATCAAAAACTGTTGAAGTGAGATTTTTTAATACATAAGGTGTATGCTGACCTTTGGGATTTGACATTCAGTGGCCCTCGACCGAAAGTTATTTTCCTACTACTTATTTGAATGATATATGATCAATACATGTTCAAAAATTGTTGAAATAAAGGACTTCCATATCTCCTGAATAACTATGACCTTGATACAATGATTGATTGATTGTATATTGTTTAACGTCCCTCTCAAGAATCTTTCACACATATAATATATATATATATGATGTTATTTTGTAAAATAAAATAACTAGGTCCATAAGAGAGAGAGAGAGAGAAAACAAAAACCCCAGTCATGATAAAATATCAGGATATACCTTCCATGTTAATGTACTAAACAACAAATGAACATAATTTATTGACCACGGGATTAACACCTGGCGTTTTAGCGTGAGAGACAAAGAGAGAAACTGATTTTCTGAAAACACCTGGTAGAAAAATATTGCATCATGAGACAAAATGCTGATGACCTTAGTACACTATCAAATAAACAAGATTTAATAGGTCTGAAAAAATAAAACCTCTGAAAAAATGAAATAAAAAGCTCTGTTTTTTCTGTTTTATTTTATTTGTATTCACCATGGGTGGAACTTCTAACACTCGGTTAGACGGTCATGCTTATATCTTAAATTTTGTCAAGATTGCAATAAGGTGCACATCTTTGCTTGGTGAATATATATAATAGTGTACACATTTTCAAAACATCTAGTCTCAGAACATGTCCGTACTAAATCTTGTCTACAGACAGACGGACATTGCTGGTTCTAATACGCCCACTATACTTCGTTTGTATAACTATTATTTTCTTTTGCAGGATTTCACTATCAACGCCTTTGTCGAGCAAGAGTGGTGTGATCCACGATTGGAATTTTATGGAATGATAAAAGATGATTACTTTGAATTGGACTCCAAATTTATGGTTAAAGTTTGGGTTCCCGACCTGTATTTCACAAACGAAAAACGCGCAAGTTTCCACGACATCACTGTACCAAATAAAATGCTCCATTTGTACAAGAACGGATGCATCAAATATCGCTTGAGGTAAATTCCTTCCTTCTCGTGCTGCTTGAGACTTTTGGATTACTTTGTCAGTCACTGGTCAATATCAATCGAAAACAAGAGGTACTGTGAGCAATGTTCACTAAGAATATCCCCCGCTTATCTCAATCTCCCAAAGGGTGTTGTTAATAGGTATAAATTACCTCTTTCCTGAGTATCAAAATATTGTATGCCTTTTTAGAAGAAAATGGAAGATATAGTCCGAACACAAATCCATGACATAAACCTATAATTTTGATCTTGAGATCAAAGGTCAAGGTCATAAAGAGGTCATGACATATAGTATCATGGTAATATACCCATGTCTTACGGTATGACTATGTCAAAACCCTATAATCAATTTTGACCTTGATGTCAAAGTTCAAGGTCATATAGAGGTCATGAAGGTACCCGACACATCCTCTCATGGTGATACACTCATGTGTCAAATATGGTATGCCTATGTCAAAGAACAAAAGTCATGACCCTGACACGAATCCATTGTAAAAACCTTTAATTTTGACCTTGAGGTCAAGGTCATATGGAGGTCATGAAGGTACATGACATCGTCTCATGGTGATACACTCATGTGTCAAATATGGTATGCCTATGTCAAAGAACAAAGATGTTATGCCCCGGACATGACTCCATTGTAAAAAATACCTTTAAGTTTGACCTTGAGGTCAAGGTCATATAGAGGTCATGAAGGTACTCGACACATCGTCTCATGGTGACCCACCTGTGTGCCAAATATGGTATGCTTAAGTCAAAGAACAAAGAAGTTATGGCCCGGACATGAATCTGCACAGACAGACAGTGATTCCTATATACCCCCCCCGAACTGCGTTCGGGGGGTATAATTAAGGTCTAGAGGAGTATAATGATGAAAATTTTAATTATGTACAATGTGAATGTCCAAGTTAAGTGGTGATATTTTACAGGGTTGAAATATTTGATTTAGGCCATAACTTCGTACTGACCTCATAAGTGATCGTCTGAACGAAACAACAAGAAGAAGAACCTGATCACTTGGTAAAAACAAATATATATTGGAAAACGCAAAATAACCCAAATATAACAAGAACTTCTCTGGGCAGTCAACACACGACCCCAAATCCATGAGGTCAGAGAGAGAGACATTCTGGGTTCCCGCTTTCGGTAAAATGTGAGTGGGCGCCCTGACAATTAGCTCCTATCGTAATTTAGACATCAGATTTCACTACCAGCGCATATGACAGTAAATATTTTGTGACCATAAGGTACATGTATAGGCTATATATGCTGCATCTTTGGATATTTGTTTAACATTATTCTCAAGAATTTTTCACTCATGGAGACTTCACCATTGCCGAGATATTTGGAAGAATAAATCTATGTTTTAAATCAAGCTAAATAAGTTATACACTTTATGCGAATTATTCTATTTAACTCAATCGGATTAAAGAGTAATCAAGCCAATTTTCTGTTTAATATATAGATGTATTCTCGGAGTCGGATAGCGAACGCCCCATTTCAAAAATATTTATGATCACCTGACTTTGCACGCGGAATTTCAAAAGTAAACAATTACATGGAGGCGTGGAAGTCCTGTAGGCTGTTGGCGGGACAAAGTCAGCGATATCAGTCACGCGGACAACATGGTAGAGGGAGCCACTTTGGGCAATGGGGGAGGAATTTCATATTTAATATGAAATCACCATTCATTGCAACTTAACGTACAGTGTACATACTGAAAATGTCTCTATTTTTCTTGCGCACTTACACCATGAAATTTGGGTCTGTTTTTAACGTCAAACAAAATACTGTTTTAAGAAACTAGTTCATGGTGTTTTTTTTGGGAGGGGGGTTAAAAAAAAACCCAAAACAAACAATACTTGATTAATGATGATAAAACATTAAAAATCTCTTCAAGAACAGAAATGGTCGGGTTGCTTTATAATATATTGTCTATCATAGAGACAGCAGTACAAACCATACTGGAAAATGATATAATATGTAGATTTTAAAAAAAACCCAACCAATTGAAGCAGTTTTAAAGTGTCACATGTATATCTTGAATGTTTCTATAACATGTATACTGTAAAAGATCTGAAAAATGTCAAGTAAAAGCTGTGACAGTAGTTGTTTACATAAAGTAGGTACCATGCTTATAAATGACAAAGTTCAACAACATCCTGTACATGTAATTTTTTTCAAAAGAATGCCCGACCACTTCCAAAAACAGACATGCACATCTTCAATGCTTCCATAACAGCTGTACAAGGTCTGAAAGATGTCAAATAAATCCTGTAAGAGAAGTTGATTTTTAAAATAGATACCGTGTATTCAAGACATGCTTTAAAATTAACAAGAGGCCCAGGGGCCTTATAGGTCACCTGAGTATCATGTAACAACCTTCCAATGTTTGAATTAGGTTTGTGTTTAAATATAAAAATCTTACTTTTGGATGGAAGAAACATTGAATAGCTATGTGGTCAGCCCCGCCTTTGCACCAGAACCCCTGACCCAGGGGCCATAAATTTCAGTTTTGAAAGAAGCATCCTTGATCATCATTATCATACTATTAGTTTGTCTACTTAATACCCAGCAGTAGAGGAGAAGATTTTCAAAGAAATAAAATGCATTTTCACTATATGATCAATAGGGCCCCACCCTAATACCAGAACCCCTGACCCAGGGGCCATGAATTTCACAATTTTGAAAGAGGCATCCTTGCTCATCATAACCATGCTATTGGTTTGTCTACTTAATATCCAAGGACAGAGAAGAAGATTTTCAAAGAAATAATGCATTTTCACTATATGACTTATAGAGCCCCACCCTAGCACCAGAACCCCTGATCCAGGGGCCATGAATTTCACAATTTTTAACAAGAGGTACTGTGAGCAATGCTCACTAAGAATACCCCCCGCTTAACCCAATCTCCCAAAGGGTGTTGGTAATAGGTATAAACTACCTCTTTTCTGAGTGTTGCTACTTCGATGTCCAGTGCGCATGACGTTTGACCTTTTGACCCCAAAATCGATAGGGAACATCTTCATCCCATGGGTAGTCCATATGTATGATATGGTGACTGTAGGTGGAAAGGATAACGCTTTAGAGCCTGGAAACCATATTGCTACTTCAATGTCCAGTGCGCTTGACCTTTGACCTCAAAATCGATAGGAACAGTGCGACATTTAACTCTGGACACGACAAAAGTCCGGAGTTTCGCCAACCCTTTTATTAAGGATACAAATAAACCCTTTACAAAAAAAGATGGGATTTTATGTTCACAAGACATGCACCAACATTTACACTTGTACCTATTGTAGTTTTTAAGATATTTCACCTGAAATCAAAAAATCCCATGGGATTTTGGAGGGATTTTTAATCCCACTTGGGGGATTTTCACTCCCACCAAAAATCCTATGGGAGAAAAAATATAATTTCTCCCATAGGATTTTAACTCCCATATTTAAACTTAATATGGGATACAATGTCCCATAGGAGGAAAAGTCCCATAATGAACATGAAATGGCAGTAAATATCCTATTTGAGCATGAATGGGAATAGATATCCCAAATAAAACACAGGATGGGATTTTTATTCCATGAATATAATAATAAAACAGAAAATTGTATCTTAAAAAGTGTTGTTTGTCATGATTCTTAAAATGTATTTAAAAGCCAAGGCATGACATTAATTTTTAAATATATATAGTAATTATAAACTCTTATGTGTAGGCCTATGTGTTTGTGAATAAATGTCTAAAAAACATGAGAGATAATATAGGATATTAGAGCTCTGCATTACTAAACTTTTCCCCATGCAATTTTAATTGTATACATATAACCCTTGCACAAAAATATCCATATAAAATTGGACGGGACTATATTATTGCAACAAGCAGACAAGAATACTATGAAATACTCATTCACACACGGGCACTGTAAGTTAATGTAAATATATAGTATGTGCATGTATAAATATATATACATGCACATACTACATGTATCTATTTACATCAACTTCCATTGCCCGTGCATTCACATGCAGTTGCTCACATTCACTATCCTTCATATGTCGTCAGGTGTTAAAATATGTTCACAGGAACCGGTAATTTTGTCAGTGTATTAATAATAGTGTGGGTATATACCATATACCGTACCATTCCCTAATCAGCTGCTATGGGGGTGGGGGACCTACAAGGGCTGATACTTCACTCAAAACTTCGTTTCAAAATAGTTCTTAAAATTATCGTCACCCACCATCCTTGTGGTTTTATAAAGGGTAGCAGTATTATTACTACATATTAAATTACCAGTTCCTGTGGTATGTTGTTGAATTACGGAATAGGCCTAGCTTACAACTTGTTTACATATTCTAAAATTAGTGTTAAGTGCTTACGGTGAAAGATGAACTCTGCTAGGTGATGCTAAGTTGTTTAGTGAACCGAATCAGACATCTCAAATAAGATTCTCGATTATTTAACAACACAAGAATCGTTTTACAAAATGCATGCTTCGGTCCATCTTTCCCTCCCTTCTACAATCGTATTCATTCTCAAGTCAAAGTACTTTCTCCGATTGCTATCATTACCTTAAGCGTCGAAAAGACTTTGACAGGCGTGTCCGAATAAACGGTTAACAGACGTCTCGACTCTAGGGAAGTTCGGCTTTAAGTGTTCTAAACATCTCGAGCGATTTTATAGTGATAAACTTCTATGATTTTCGACATTTGTGTATCAATGTTTTATGAGTATTGTAGACTTTTTTACTCATAAAGCAAAGCAATGTTATCGCAAATTTTTAGGTCTACTTACAAATGTATTAACCCCGAGATCCGCCACTAATTAGTTACACAAGTTGTGTGGTTACAACAGTCTTCACTTATCATTTTAATTTCATTGGATGATAAAATAGATGACGTTAATATTTTGAATACCTTGTATACGCAAAAGAATTTAACTATACGATGTTTATTTTTCAAATTATAACTTCAGTGGCGAATGGGCGGATCCCCCGTCCCATTCCCATCCCTCACGCATAGTACTAATTATTTCCCCAGCCACTTAATGACCAGATATACACGACTATTGAATGTAAAGCACTGTTCAGTCATTGTGTACTCCCAATTAATTAACAATCTACTCTCGTAAATCATAATCGTTACGCTTCGTTGGACATGAAACCTTAAATCAATCCATTGACACTACTTAGTCAACGATTTTGTATTGTGATACATTTCTATGATTTCGGACATTTATATATCAGGATTATCTGATTTATTTATCAGTGTTCAAAAAGCAAAGTACATGTACCGTTACAACGATTTTATACCTACTTCTTATAATACCCCCCTGGATCCGCCACTAGCTAAATTAATTCTGGTGATGCCTATAACAGCGGTACATGTACTCACCTATCATTCTTATTGAAAGTTAAAATAAATGTAGATATAATGTAAACATTTTGAACATACATTTATATATATATATATAAATATATATATATAAAGGCATGCCTTCATCATATGATGTTATGATGTTTATTAACTTTAGTGGTGGATAACCTAGAACGACACCCCACCCCTACTTCGCACAATTCAATTTCTAATATTGACAAGCGGCCCATTTTGACCAGATAGACATTACCCTTGAACGTAAAACACTGGTCAGTCATTGTGTATTTCTAATAAACAAACTTCATCATTGAATACAGACCGTTATGTTGCCACTGACACTACTTAATCGTGAGTTGAATTTGTACGTGATAAATTCCTATGATCTTTACTCGTATGTTTCATTGCTTATTTGGAGTTTTTATTTGTTTGGTTTTCCCCCCTCCTTCTTCTTTTTCAAGAGCAAAGTATTGATATTGCAGTTTAACCCCCTGGAACCGCCAGTTATTAGGTAGACGTATTGTGTTGATCTACTAATTAGGTAAATGAAGTCAATGGATATCTGCGGTAATATTTAGCGTTATTCACTTAATATTAGCTTCCTAACTATATTGAAAGTTGAAATAAACAACGTTAACATTTCGAATACTTTAAATATCTAGGATACATAATCATACGAGGATTATTTTTTAATATTTTGAAATTAAAAACAACTTTAGAGGCGGAGGAGCGGAAGCACTTTCAAACGGAAAATATTGGTCAGTCATTGTGTACTTCCAATTAAAAAAACTACTCCCATTGTAACTCTACTTAGTCCCTGGTATTCTACAATGTACAATTTGAATATTTCATATATGTATGGTATAAACAGTCACACGATGTTTAGTTCGGAAATTAAAAAAAAAAATGTAGTGGGGACACTGGTCAGTCATTGTGTATTCCCAATTAACAAACTACCCTTTTAAATCCTACTCGTTACGGTTCGTCAGACATGACAACATATCCGAACTAGTCTTGTATGTATGGATGTACTTGTTTATTGTAATTAAGGTCTGCTTCGCAATGAAAACCTGTTATCATTGACAATTAATTGTTATTCCACTTAGTCATCGATTTTTTATGTGATACATTTCTATGATCACGGACATTTATATATATATCAGGGTTGTCTTGTCAGGGTTTATTTATCATTATTCCAAAAGCAAAGTACTGTTATCACGATTTTATGCCTACTTCTTACCCCTCTGGATCCGCCACTAGCTAGATAATTTTGGTGATGCCTATAACAGCGGTACTCATCTATCATTGTAACATTATTGGGAGTTAAAATACAAGTAGATATAATGTTAAAATTTTGAATACTTTACATATATACATGTTAAGGAATTCATCATATGATGTTTATTAACTCTAGTGGTGGATGACCGAGAGCGAACATCCCCCTCTCCCTCGCACAATTCAATTTCTAGAATTGACAAGTGGTCCATTTTTACCCTTGAACGTAAAGCACTGGTCAGTCATTGTGTAATTCCAATTAACGAACTTCACCATTGAGTCCTGACCGTTACGCTTCGTCAGACACTAACCCACTAATACTACCTAGATACTGATTTTGTACGTGATAAATTCCTGTGATCTTTACTAGTATGTTTCATTGTTTATTTGGAGTTTCTATCTGTTTGGGTTTTCTATTTTTTTCTTCTTCAAAAGTAAAGTATTCATATTGCAATTTAACCCCCTGGATCCGCCACTTTTTTTAAGTAAACGTATAAATATAATTGTGTTGATCTATACTAATTAGGTAAATGAAGGCAATGGATATCTGCGGTAATATTCAGCGTTATTCACTTAGCTTCCTAACTATATTGAAAGTTGAAATAGACAACGTTAACATTTTGAATAATTTAAATATTTAGAATAGATAATCGTGCGGTGTTTATTTTTGAATATTTTGAAATTTAAAAAAAAAAAAATTTAGCGGCGGAGGAGCAGAAGCCACCCCTCCTCCTGCAGGATTTATGGTCCAAAATTGACAAAAGGCTCGTTTTGACCAGATAGAAATGGCACTTGAACGGAAAATACTGATCAATCACTCTACTTAGTCCCTGATATTCTATGCAATGTACAATTTGAATACTTCATATATGTACAGGAAATAATCACACGATGTTTAGTTCGGATATAAAAAAAATATATAGTGGCCCAACTGGTCAGTCATTGTGTATTCCCAATTAACAAACTATCCTTTTAAATCCTAGTCGTTACGCTTCGTCGGACACGACAACATAACACATTGACCCTAACCGAACAAGTCTTGTAATTAAGGTCTTCTGCTCCCAAATGGAAACCTGAATAAGATATCATTAAGGTCTTCCGTTTCCAACGGAAGATTTCGTTGTTCTTGACACTACTTAAATAAAAAAAAAAAAAAAAAAATAGTGGCCCCACTAGTCAGTCATTTTGTATTCCCAATTAACAAACTACCCTATTAAATTCTACACGTTACATTTCGTCAGACACGAGATCATAAGCCATTGAGCCTAACCTATCTAGTCTAGTACATGTATATATGGGTTTTTTGTTTACTGTAATTCAGGTCCTCCGCTTCCAGCTGAAGACCTCATTGTTATCTCTGTTATCATTATGGTCTTCCGCTTCCAAAGAAAGATTTCGTTGTTATTTTTGACACTACCTAGAGACATAATCTCGAACATTTATGTATCGATGATTTGTTGTTTGTTGTAAATTTTGGTGGAAGCTTTACTGGAGTTGAAATAGTTACGGTTGATATTGGAAATTGATTTTACAATGAAGAACTAATACTGTCTTCATTACTAGGAAAACTTTAGTAGCGGACTGATCAAAGCACCCACCCTTTCCCCAACCCCTCGACCAGCCATCACGTATAGTTCATTTTCCAAAATATATAGATGCAACACTTGATCGTAAAATAGTGATCAATCAATGCATATTCCTAATCAACAAAATATCTTTAAAAGTGCGACATTTAACTCTGGAGACGATAAAAGTGCGGAGTTTTTTGTCTATGACAACCACTTATTTTCTTCAATAAAAACACTGAAATTTCACTCTGTCATTAAATGTACGTATACGACGCGATCTAATCAAGCCGGCATAGAGGCGCCCCATGCGAAAATTACCCTTATCAAATGTTACATACTTCGGATTTTTATTGAGCTTAATCCTAAATATTGCACATCTAAATAATTTTCCAAAAATATATGAAACTTTTTACTTGTATCAAAATTCTTTCTGTTTTATATCTTCTAAATTTTATCATAGAGTTAACTAACATTCTCACTTGCGGAATTAAGGGGTGTGGAGATCCCCCCCCCCTCCCCATCATTTCAAAGATTAGAATTTAATGTGCTTGAAATTGCTCTGCTTCAATATTTTCTCCCGTAAGGGAGGGGGACAACCCCTCCCCAACCACCCTAACCGTGATTTGGTTAGTCCTCAATTGCAAAGCCCTTGTAGTCCACTATCCAGTTAATGTAGGGATTTTACATGTAATATGTATATCAGATATGTTTTATCCCGTGGGGATCCGGTGTTGTATCATAGACACCCCCCCCCCCCCCCGGAAAAACGGGCCCGGAATTGCGCCCCAGCATATAATTTCCCCCTATGTACAAAGTCAGTATAGAGTCTCCCCTTTGGCGGAAAAATCGCCCTGGTATATATAGAACACCCCCCCCCCCCCCCCCTGTTTCCGGATTTCATTTGTTATAATAGTTTAAGGAAATAGATATGCGCTCATTAATATTACGATATTCATAAAACAAACGAATATTTTTTGTTGTTGACATGATGAAGTTGGATTTACACGCTGAAAACTTTGAAATGCATATTGTAAATACCAAAAGACTTTAACGATGGTCAATATAAGTAGGATTTTTCGTAAGAAATCGACTATACGATGTACAATTAAAATATCTGAAAAGTAAAATAGATGAACTGTATAAATAAAAGTAATTAAATTTTCTCGTTTATTTAAATTTTAAAAATCATTTAAGTTCTTCCCAACTTTACTAATTCAAATGTTAGATACTTGTAAATAACGATAAAGACTTAAGATGTCTGAATGAATTTTGATATACCATTACACGATTTGAGCAATTTCCTTTTTATAAAAAATCATAAGATGATGATTGTTCACGATACACACACACACACACAAATAATCAGAAGAATTACTGGGTCTAAATAAGCAAGAGAATTCTAGTAATAGAAATGGAAACAGATACATAGCTAAAATGTAAGAATGGGGGTGTACTGTCATTTAGGGGGAATTTCTATACTGGGACGGTTTTTCCTAGGGGGTTGGGTTGGACCCGGGTTAATTCTTCGTAAGGGGAAATTCTATTCCAGGCCCATCTTTCCGGGGGGGAATGTCTATCCCGGGCCCGTTTTTCCGGAGGGAAAGTCTATGCGGGGGAAAATCTTATGCTTTACAACACCGGGTAGAATAGGTCCTCAGTACTCCTTGCCTGTCGTAAGAGACGACCCAATGGGACAGTCCTTCGGATGAGAACGCAAAAACCGAGGCCCACTGTCTCAACTTCTGTGGCACGATAAATTCCCTCCCTGCTCAAAGGCCGTAAGCACCGAGCATAGGCCTATGTTTTCAGCCCTTCACCGGCAATGGTGACGTCTTCATATGAGTGAAAAATTCTCGAGAGGAAACTTAAACAATATCCTATCAATCAAATCTGAGTCTGTTTTCATATCCATGTAACGTGTGTCTCTAGTACTTAATACATTCTAAGGAACTAAAGATCATGCACCCAATGTTGGGAATGAACTAAGTAAACTTAATTTGTACACTTTTAATGCGATATAGTTTTAGACTTTTTTTTCATTAATGCATATTAAATATGCGCATGCCAAATATACAGCTTTTAAGAATAAAGATATGCAATCAAAATACTTTAGAGAGTACTGGTGCTAGTTTTTGCAATAAAAAGAAGAGAGAAAAAAGCGTGTATTTTAATAACCAATTGGGACTTCACTTCAGAGTAACACAAACTGGGACTAAAGCTTGCAATTCCTAACACTAAAAACTGGTCTGAATCCTCCCCCCCCCCCCCCACTCGCTTATATACCCTACAAAATTTACCTGCAATATTACATAGTATTTATTAATGTCAATTATTATAAGTTCTTTTCATTAAAAACATGGAATTTACAAATGGATGAAAAATACAAATTTCACTACATAGACTTAGGTGTACAAGTGGTTTTCGTCAAGTTTCCGCACTCATTTTTCATCTTGAAAGCTTTCTCCCTGCAAAAACTTGGTGTGTCCTGCTGAAACTTGATATACCTACGTTGTTTTCAAGTAGTTTCCGCAACGAAAATTTGCTGAAAGCTGATCAAGTTTGCGCAAATTTCGGTTTGCAGAAACTGTTCTGTTTTAGTATGCACATTGCTATACTGATAATCTACACTTTTAAAAAGATAACTGAAAAAACTCGGACTAAATGCAAAGACAGCCTCTTACATGTATATTATAATTTGCGGAATGTCAGTGGCGTAGCTTCCATTGAGGCAACCGAGGCAGCTGCCTCGGTAAAAAAAAAACCACCCACCTTTTACGTTGTTAAAATGTCGATAGCCGAGGCAGACCCCCTGCCTCGGTAATATTCGAACCCAAGCTACGCCTATGAATGTGTTTTTCCCCTTTCGTTGTTAGTCTCACCCCCTCCCTTTGGAGGGATGGTGGTGGTGGTGGTGGTGGTGGTGGTGTCCATTTGTACTAATGAAGTATCACCTATAAGGTGTCAGTATATTCTGGTAGATTATTGCAATATACATCAGTGGCGGATTTAGAGGGGGCGCAGGCGGAGAAATAAATGACAAAATCTTTTAATTTTTTTAATTACTTTATTGGGAGAACTTAATATTTTCCCCCCAAAAAACTTAAAATTTGGGTCATTTTATTAATTTCACCTTATTAAAATGATAGAAAATACATGTAGATCTAGTACAAATGACTAAATAGGAGAAATATTTCAAGCCCCATAAAATTTGTAAAACCCAGGAGTTTCCGGGGGCTTCGCCCCTTGGGCCCCAACCAGGGCTTCGCCATGGACCCACTGCCTCATAAAGTGGCGCCCCGTAACCACAATTCCTGGATCCGCCCCTGTACATGTAGATATGAGGAGATACTGCCTGTATAAGTTGATAGCTCATCAAACGCACCTCCTGCGATGTGAAAGTGAAAATAGCTGCAATCCTCGCCGGCGGAATTATGGTAAGGTTCAATTTCAGCAACTATTTGCGATAATGTGCTCCACGAAGATTTCCTTAAAGATTACAATTATTCTAAATGAACCCTGTGCTTCCTAATCCCCGTAATGTAGTTCTTGTTCATCAGTGGCGGATCGAGAGGGTTGTAGTCACTCCACTTTACTTCCATAGTTTTAAACAAAACTGGTCATTTTACCAGTTTGCGATATTCACCCATCTTTGGGGCCGGGGCGGAATAGGCACAAACTTGGATCGCAATCCGCTCATCCTTTAAACAATTCCTGGATGCGCCCTTGCCCACAGGCACCTTAAATATGGATATTACTACCACCCCCCCCCCCCCCACACACCTTTTTTCATATTTTTTTTTGTGGTAATAATTTCTCTGAAATGTATGAATTCGTAGTCTATTTCATCCCTCTTTCGATTCATGTAATCGTTTCACGCTTTTTTTGTAAGCTTTAGAGATTGGCCTTCTACCGGTATAATAAAATTCATTTTATTATATACCAGTAGAAGGCCAATCTCTAAATACATGTATCCATACTTCCGGTGCCTGTGCCCTTGCTCGTGGAGAACAGTACGTAAAGTGCACTTGTAAATATAATACCATTTTGTCTGTAATGATATTTACAGGTGTATTCAATACCACCTCCTAATAAAAACACGGGGGTGGGGGGGGGGTATCGTATAGACTCTCATTATTATCATTACAGACAAAATTACCGGTTCCTGTGATTAGACAAATATTGATTTATGTTCACAAAATAAAAATTAAATCAAAATCGGAACCAGGAAAGCTTAATTGATTCCCAACTACATGGAAATGGACATAAGATTTTAATAGTGATATTGTTTAGCTACAGTTCATAATGCATAAGATATAATTGCAAAAGTCTATCTGTTAGTTGGATAATGTCTTGTATACAATATAAGAATTTCATAAGTTAACATCAGGGACCTATATACTAACTAGTATATAGGTTAACATCAACACTGTTCCAAGTATCTGATTTAAATCATTACTTCTTTTTACTGGCTAACAATTTATATTTCTATTAATTTGTCTTGAAAATGAAAATCCATCGTACCACTGGACCTGTTTATAAAATGAAATTTGATCCAACTTCGCCCCAAAATCACAGATTAAACAGTGGCGGATCTAGACCTCACTTTGTGTGTGTGTGGAGGGGGGGCTTTTTTGGTCAAGCAAAGGAGATATGGTTTTGGTATTAAATGTTAATGAAAATTGAAACATCCATACTTCTTCATTATACTAGCCCGAATATTTAGAAATAATTGTCAAAGTGCACAAATGATCTTACAAAGATTTGGCCTAAAAGCAAAATATGCTTGACCTGGACCATTTAAATTGGCTTTAAAAGTGTTTCAGGTGTTTTCCCCCAAAAAGTCACTAATATGATTTTAACAGATTTGAGATGACCTTATAGAAATTAACAAATTTTGCACTAATCAAAATTTATAATCCATAGTTTTGAAATGTTTGAGTGGAGTATGAATGGTTGGTATGAGTGATTATGTATCAATTGTACATCTTACCTTTAAAAGTATATATTATGATGCACTTAATTTCTATTTGTACAAATAAATAAAAAAAAAATTAAGCCTAAAAAAAAAATAATTTAAAAACATTATTATAATCTGAGGATTAATGTGCATTAAATTATACTTTGTTGTACAATATGAAAAAGGTACAAATCAAACAAATATTAGAAAGAGATTACATATCTTAATGGTAGTATAAGTTCACCACATTCACTAGCTGCAAAATTGTAGCTCTCTGAGAAAATATTGGGACAGATCTGTACCAATTAATATTTTCTCAAAGATCTACAGTTCTGCAGCTATGCATTCACACGATTATGAATTTCACAATATTTCATATGAATTTAAACGTAAAAATTAAAATGTATCCTTTGCCTTTGTATTGGGTGATGTATATTGCAACATAATTTTCAATGTTCATGCTGAGAATTGCTTTGCCATTATTTTCCAAATATCACCATATAAGCCTACAATATTACATATTATGTATCAAATGAATTATTTATAATATTGACTGAAATAGCATGATATGTTGATCATGACATGAAATGCTTATAAAAGTATTAGATGGCAAATTACAACTTCACAAAGTCATTCACCCAGTAATTGTAGATAAGGAACAATGAGAAACAAAGCCAGGGGCTTGCTGAGCTGTAAAGAACATCCAATGTGTATTATACACAAAGGGATTAGTTGGGGTAAAAATCACAAGACAAAACCTGGGTACAGATATAAAAAAAATGGACAAAATGACCATGCAAGGACAAAGTCAATATTAGAAGTTTATTAAAGCATAATAACAAAATGTCACAGGACATAATACTGATTTTTATATAAATTCAGGGGGGAAATCTGTTCCTTTTGTAAAGTTTACAAAAATGCATGTGTAAAATATATGTTATATTTTTTATGAGATTGTTTTTCAATTTTAAACTATAGATTTTGATAATTATTATGAAATGCTTATTCCTTTTATCATATCTATTGCAAAATATGAATTAAAATAGGATTTTCTTTTACTGATATAGAATACTAATAGGCTTTGTAATCAATTTTCATTGGGTTTACAAATTGCTACACAACATCTGACATTTTTCACATAGCTTCTGCGTGCATGCATGTCATTTGATTCCATATCAACATATCAATTAATAAGCAAGATTCAAAATGTGAAATTACTTTGAACAAAAAAAAAAAAAAAAAAAAAAAAAAACACAACAAAAAACTTGATGACTGATAATCCATAATATGCATGATAGTTCAAATTTTCTTATGAATATATATGTATATCAAATGATATGTCAGAACAATCAATTTGCTATTATTGTACGTACATGTATATGCTTTCATAATTTTGCTGTTGTGTGATAATGAAATATTGTCAAATAAAAAAAAAATGTGAAATTACAATTTAGTGTCCTTAGGTTTGTAATCAAGAATGACGGAGTAAATTATAACCCAGTGGTGGATCCAGAGGGGGTGCTGGTTGAGGAAATTTTGCTAAAATAAAGTAAAAATAACACATTTTGAGGGTGGACCCCCCTCCCTTGATAACCAAAATTAATGCTAAAATTCCCCTCTCTCAAAAATTCCTGGATCCATCCCTGTAAGCATTAGACAATCATTAATTTGTCATTCCATTATTCATAATTTCTTCATTGGACACCTGGAGGCCAACTCTCACATGTGTGTATATAGACATAATTCCAATTATTTTGAAAATAAAGAGGTCAAAGTACCAAATTGAATTCAATATAAAATATATAAAGAATATCTTATCATGGATATAAAGATTAAAACATTTCAATCATGTTAGTTAATAGATTTTTAGGTCAATTGGTTCTCTCATGTGACCTATTGCTAGTGGTCAGCTTCTGTTGTGACAGTAAACAAAACATCAAGCTTGTAAATATCATGATTCCTAGGGTAGAAATTCTGACTCCAGGAGGAACCAAACTTGATATATAGTGTTTATGTGTAAAACATTTAAATTTAGATAACATCTTCCTTAATGCTATTGATGCTTTTAGATAAAGAAGGAACAGGTAATTGTAAATTTCATGACCTCGATCAGTGATAATAATAATAAAATTTATATACATGCAGCCTTATATAAAACAGTTTATTACTCTAAGGTGCTTTACACAATCTGATTAAAATAAGATCTTTGATCCGCTCCGTTATTGTTATGTCGTTACAATAAGATCTTTGATCCGCTCCGTTATTGTTATGGAGCGGATCAAAGATCTTATTTATAACAATAACGGAGCGGATCAAAGATCTTATTTTAATCAGATTGTGCTTTACAAAGGCAAGAAGAGGAATGCAACAATAAAATAGAATTAAATGACATTATGACAACTTATACATGTATCTGTAAATTAAATTATCAAAATAAAACACTATGATTAAGATCAATAGCTAAAAGTTGGTTGGTTTTTTGGTTGTTTTTTTTTTGGTATTTGATAATTAAAAACACAGTTTATATATACATGTTAGAATCTAAAGGTTTTGATACTAGCTTTCAAATAGATGGAACCAAAATGGTCATAGTAATCACATGTCTTTATGATTTAAAAGAATCCTTCTTTAATTTTGTTGACACTAGAATATTATAAATGATGGATGCATTGTCAAGAAAAACAGAAAGAGATGTACAAAAATTGTGACGCTTGCAACTCCAGGGTTCTGATTCAAGGTCAGATCCAAATAGTGTTAAAAGTGTATATCAAGTTTATAATTGTGAAATGTTTCATCAGTATAGACGCTTTTGGGGGAATGAATTACACCTTATATTATACTTCTACTGAATATTAGAATTTAGCATATAAATGCATGCCTAGAGCAAGAAAAGTTACTGTATTATATAGATTTCATTCATATTGAGGTTAGTAATACTTTTAACTAAATAACTCAGGTGGCTGGTAGGGTCAGTGTCTTGTTGATATTTTTGATGTGTGTATGCATGTACGTGTATGTGTGCGTGTGTGTGTGAAATACAAAAAAAATCCATAAAGATTTGTTTCAGAGTTTTGAGTAGTGATCAGTTTTAGCAATCATCAACAGCTAGGGTATGAATCTGTACACTCATCTTTGTTAATTTCTAAAAAGACTTAAATTGCATTTCAAAAGTAGTCAAGTGTTATGTGAAGGAGATTTGAAGAACATATGTTCCTGCTAAATGTGTGTGATCATAAGTTTGGGGTGTCAATGGATGGAAAATCATCTGAAGATCGAAGTTTTGAAGAAATTGAAATACTTTTTTGAATATTAATCAATCTTATTTTCATTCTAAAATCATGTACTCAAAGGAATTTTCTTTCAATTACATATGTAAGTGCATTAAATTGAATTATTTTTCTATTTCTGACTTACATTTAAAACAGTTATGTTTGTCATTTTGTTTCTCAAAGTAGAAAATATTTTCATGTAGATTTTTCTTCCAAGATTATTATTCCTTAGATTTCAATTTAGAACATTCAAGTAAAAGAAAATAAGACTCTAAAAAAGGAGGTCTCCATGTGAATTGAGAGAAAGAAATGGAAATTATAAATTCTGTGGTGACATTAAATTTCATTTCATAATTTTGCCAGCTATAATAAGGTATGATATGAGATTCAGGGTGGTACATTTATGTGCATACATGTACCTTGTATCTCCAATTGAAAATTGATTGCTTTAAATCAATTTCAACATTATGAATATCCTACAAAAGTAAAACATAATGATTTAAAGTTTAAAAACATTGTTTCACTCCTGAAACCTTGACCTCACATGGATATATATTGGTATTTAGTGTTGGTAGGTTTTGATTCTTTTTGGGTGGATTTTGGATAATGTAGTGAATTTCAGTTAGTTGTAGCACAGTAACATGGAGTGAGCTTGCTTGCTTTCTGATATCTAGTCAATCACTTTTTAAGACATACATATTTTTCAAACTCGCATTGCACATATTTGTTTGCATTTTTGGTAGGAGTGTTTTATATGCTCACTATATATGTCATCTTCATATATAGATGTGTAATTGTTTGCAAAAAGAGGAGACATCTAAATTCCTAATAAAAATGATAATTACATTTAAATCATAATTGTGCACTTCAAGTACTTTTTACATGCAAAATCATTTCATATAATTATATGGTTTTTGTACTTTCTGTCCATATCTGTAAGTCTGTCTGTCACAAAGTCTTAAATTGAGCATTAAAATGCTTCTCCTCCTGTATGGATTATCTGATAAACTTGAAACTTTGTACAATGCTTCATTGCCATTTGCAGATGTACACATTGTTGGGAGAGGATTTATTGTTATCCTAAAAGTTATAGTGGTTTGATCCAAGAGGGATGGGGGTGTAAAATAGCTTGTGACCATTTCTCCTAGTTGCAAACATATTGGAGAGTCTTGAATTTTTTTTTATTTTATTTTTTTTTTTTTTTTACAATACTT
The DNA here is from genome assembly GCF_947568905.1 of Ostrea edulis. NCBI lineage: Eukaryota > Metazoa > Mollusca > Bivalvia > Ostreida > Ostreidae > Ostrea > Ostrea edulis. Next base: position 22,826,531 of record NC_079169.1, read on the forward strand.
CATTATCATTTAATGATGTCTAGATTTCTCTGACCCAGGAATCTAATATTTTCCTAAAATCTACAGTGGATCAAAAACAATTATTTTAAGTGGTTTTTTTTTTTACCCTTTATTGAATAATCTCTGTAAAATTGCATGTGCAAAGTAAAGATGCTTTGAAAATTCAATTACAAAATTAAACATTTCACTGGTTTGTTAAGGTACTCATTACACTAAAGCTTTATGACACTATGTTACAAGATGGCGATTTAAATGTTTTGGGAAAGTATTTGTATCGATCGATTTATTCGTGTATAACACCATAGCTAAGTGGTTAATTAATAAAGCATTGGGCAAGAGAGAGAGAGAGAGAGAGAGAGAGAGAGAGAGAGAGAGAGCATTGGGCTGGTGAACTACAGATCTTGAGCTCAAATCCACCAGTCTTTTGTTCATGTGTTGAAATAATATTTTTGAAAATCATGTTTTTATCCAAATTTGCATTTTTTGCTGTTTTTGGCATACACACTTATTGTATATCATCAGATCTTTTTTAAAATATTAAATCAATTTGTACTGATTTGAGAAACTATTTTCCGGTGTAGTGAGCCACCTTAAATGTAAACATAAAAAGACTCCAGTCTTTGTTTACATGACACAGAATGAAGGCTAAAATATTGCTTTTATTCCTGCATCCAGAAGGTTAAAATTTTGGCTGTGAACACAGATTCAGTTATACTTTTCATGTTTAACATTTAAAAAAATGAAAACAAAATTTAAAAAAACAAAACAAAAACGTAAACGTCCTGCTTGAGAATTTTTCACTTGTATGGAGACGTCACCATTGCCAGTGAAGGGCTGCAACATTTAGGTCTATGCTCGGTGCTTATGCCCCTTTGAGCAGGGGTGGATTAATATTGTGTCACACATTTAGGTAATGTCATATAACTGTAAACAATGTCTCTAGAGGATTTGGGTGTTGCTCAACCGGAAATTTAATAAATTAATGCATAAGATTGGGTCATACTTCTTTTTGGACTAGAACATCCAGGACTGAACTTTCTTAGGGTCGAGATGTCTGTTAACCGTTTATTCGTATTTACCTGTCAAAGTCTTTTTGACGCTTAAGGTATAGGAGAAAGTACTTTGACTTCAGAATGAATGTGATTGTCAGAGGGAGAATGATGGACCGAAGCATGCATTTTGTAAAATGATTCTTGTGTTGTTAAATCTTCGAGAATCTTGTTGGAGATGTCTGATTCGGTTCACGAAACAACTTAGCATCATCTAGCAGTAGCAGATTTCACCGTAAGCACTTAATTAACACTAATTTTAATATATTGTAAACAAATTGTAACTGTAAGCTAGGCTATTCCAAAATTCCACAACATATCAGAGGAACCCCATAATGATAAGAGTAGGGGTATATACCACACACCCCTAATAAAAGCATTGGGATTACTGAATCAGAATGACAGTTGGGGTGGGGACGATAAAAGCAGAATTTTCGAATTATTTTGAAGCGAAGTTTTGAGTAAGAAATGGTGCCATTCCTTTTGGGTTATTTTTTTCATTGGGGATGGTACCATAGGGCCTACTATTATTATTACAGACAAAAATACCGGTTCCTGTGAATATTCACACCTGACGACCTGTAAAGGGTTGTAAATAGTGAATGTGAACAGCTGCATGTAAATAAGTTAGTGTTCTAACTGCATAATTTAATACCGTTCAATTTTATTCTAATATTTTTGTGATAGGGTTATATGGATACAATTAAAATTGCATGGGAAAGAGTTTAGTAATGCAGAGCTCTAATATAATTTAATTTCTCATGTTGTTTAGACATTTATCCATTAACACATGTATAGGTCTACATAATTTAGGAGTGTAATTACTAGATATAAAGTTAATGTCATTCCTTAGCTTGCAAGTACATTCTTAAGAATCATGACAAACAACACTCTTTAAGATACAATTTTCTGCTTTATTAATATATTCATGGGATAAAAGTCCCCATCCTGTGTTTTATTTGGGATATTTATTCCCATTCATGCTCAAATAGGATATTCACTGCCATTTCATGTTCATTATGGGACATTTCCTCCTATGGGACATTGTATCCCATTTTAAATTTAGATATGGGAGTTAAAATCCTATGGGAGAAATTATATTTTTTCTCCCATAGGATTTTTGGTGGGAGTGAAAATCCCCCAAGTGGGATTAAAAATCCCTCCAAAATCCCATGGGATTTTTTGATTTCAGGTGAAATATCTTAAAAACTACAATAGTTACAAGTGTAAATGTTGGTGCATGTCTTGTGGACATAAAATCCCATCTTTTTTTGTAAAGGGTTTATTTGTATCCTTAATAAAAGGGTTGGCGAAACTCCGGACTTTTGTCGTGTCCAGAGTTAAATGTCGCACTGTTTAGGGAACATCTTCATCCCATGGGTAGTCCATATGTATGATATGGTGACGGTAGGTGGAAAGGATAACGCTTTAGAGCCCGGAAACCATATTGCTACTTCAATGTCCAGTGTGCTTGATCAACCTTTGACCTTTTTACCCCAAAATTGATAGGGAACATTTTCATCCCATGGGTAGTCCATATATATGATATGGTGACGGTAGGTGGAAAGGATAATGCTTTAGAGCCCGGAAACCATTGCGTCTACGGACGGACGGACGGACAGCCCGATTCCAGTATACCCTCCACAACTTGTTGTGGGGGTTATAAAGAGGCATCCTTGCTCATCATTACCATGCTATTAATTTGTCTACTTAATACCCAGAGACAGAGAAGAAGATTTTCAAAGAATTTCTACATTTTCACTATATTACCAATAGAGGCCCACCCTAACACAAGAACCCCTGCCCCAGGGGCCATGAATTTCACAATTTTGGTAGAGGGCTCAACGCTCATTATAATTATGCCCACAGTTTGGCTTCTTGATGTCCAGGAGTAAAGAAGATTTTTTAAAATTACACTCATTTTGATGGTTTTTGCCCCACCCCTCAGGCCCCAGGGGGGCAGGGACCACGAATTTCACAATTTTTGTTCCCCTCCACCCACAGATGCTATATGCCAAAATTGGGTCAGGGGTTTCAGAGAAGAAGCTGAAAATGTTCAAATGTTGACGCACGACGAACGACAAAAACAGATAGCAATAGGTCAGACCTAAAAAGTCTAACTACACGTAAATTTTTTCCAAAATAGTCTGATCACTTTCAAAAACCGCCGCGGTGGTCTAGAGGTAGAGCGTTCTCCCCGCATACGGAAGGTCGGGGTTTGAATCCCGGCCGCGACAGACCTAAGTCGTTAAAACAGGTAGTGACCGTTCCATCGCTAAACGCTTTGCATCATGTCACGGGTCCTCGGAGATGACCTTAAAACGGATGTGCCGTGTCACAGTAGGTGTGGCACGCTAAAGAACCCTCACTGCTCAATGGCCGTAAGCGTGTAGGCCTAAATTGGAAGCCTTATACCGGTCTTGGTGACGTCTTCCTATGAATGAAAGATTCACGAGAGTGACGTTTCCATAACAACTGTAAAACGTTTGAAGAACTTCAAGTTAGAGGTGTGATTGGAGTTGATTACACATTACAAGGACAACCATTCACCATTTATAAGCCGTTTGCACAAGTGCAACTCTTCCAATAATATAACTCAATATTAAAGTTATATGGTCCGATATTTCCCCCACCTTGTAAAACCGCTGTTAAATCATCGCACGGAGGTATTTATGAAGTTGTACGACATGTCATACATTATTTCACGTGTTTGAACCAGAATTACTTATTTCAAATCGGTGTTTACCAACAACCATCACTAGGCCATTTCAAGTGACAGTCACGTGTGCAGTTCAAACTTTCAAATCATCGGTGGTCTTATCTTTGAAAAGCTGTGTACTTTTGTTCCAACAGTAGCGTCACTAGCGTGCCATAAGTTTGATAGATATGAAAATATCATATACCTCTTAGTAATTCTTTGTTTTATACTCTTTCAGCCTTAATCTCGGCTGATATTCGGCTTGGCTAAATATTTGGACTGACGCCTTCACCGAATCTCGGAGCAGTCCTTCATAATTCATGTCTGGAAATTTACTCTTAGCTTCGGCCGGTTCTAGCAATTAATATGCACTTAGGTGACACTGCTGTTCGCTTCAAATAAGTGATTTGACTGTTCAACTAACTCTCTATCACTATTAATTTGGCATTGCTTACCGTTTAGGTATGAAAATGCAAATAGTCACCAAATTTTCCGTTCAAATGATAACTTCCATGACACAATATTTTATTTCCTGAAACTGAAAAGTTCCTATAGTCTGTATTATCTAGTTATTATGCATTGTATCTCCACATACCAGCTTGTCTTTCGCTAATTAAAAAAAAAAAACCCAAAGTATTGGAACTCTTCAATTTCGGGAGATAAATATTGCACCATGGAAGTCATCATTAATTTTGAATGGAAAACTTAGCGATAGTTTGTTTTATGGAATTTACATACTTAGACGGTAAGTAATGCAACATTTATAGTGATAGAGAGTTAGTTGAACAGTCAAATCACTCATTTGAAGCGAACAGCAGTGTCACCTAAGTGCATATTAATTGCTAGAACCGGCCGAAGCTGAGAGTAAATTTCCAGACATATATTATGAAGGACTACTCCGAGATTCGGTGAAGGCGTAAGTCCAAATATTCAGCCAAGCCGAATCTCAGCCGAGATTATTTCAGCCTTAAAATTAGCCTGGACAGTTGCGTCTGAGTTAATACGTTATGTTGGGATTTCCCCGATACGCGTGGGGCTATTTATAAACGCATATTAGACGTATAATTTATGCGTCATCCGGAACACCTCGGGTCTTTCACCGAAAAACATCGTGTTTTCGGTAAAAGGCCCGAGGTGTTCCGGATGATTTATGCGAACCACACTATATTTACTTTCTAAATAATCTCACTGTTTTCTTTTAAATGCAAATCTTTTCAAGCATGTAATTAAGGGAAAGTTAATAACTTTAAACACTAATTAATCTGCTTGAAAGTAATTATGTACAAAAAAGGATACGTGAACATCGGGTCATACAGCTTTAATTAAGCGTTGCAAACGTTTAGAATACAGAAAATAAAATTTTAAAATGTTCATTTCAAATCTTGTCCATGCCTCGTTTAATATAAGGATCATACAAATTTAATTTGGCGCACCTTACCGAGAACCGATTTACGTTACATTAATATTATTGATATTTAAATCTCTGAAACTTATAATCGGCTCTTGACTTCATGTAATCATGTTCCCATTAGAGACAATATAGACAAGTAAACGTAAATTACGTCTAGTCTGTATGTTTCCGGCTCCCAAGATTCTTGCACCGTTGCTGTACAGGACTGCCACTACCGTCGTAAGATAGCTGAAAAACTGCCAAAATGGCGTAAACCGTAATTATTTAATCTCTATAGGACTGTACAGGACTAATTTCGTCTCATTATTACGCAAGGAGAACGATTTTGACTTAATAATCTGTGGCACGGAATGCGAGCAATGGATTATGTTATTTACAAATCGTACAGCCATTGGTGCATTCTTCAGTGAGTGACAACGGTATGCGTTGTCTGATAAATGAATGGATTGAGAATTGATTTTCCAACACTTAAAAGAAGGAATTGAAATTATCAAACGTTGTTAAATGGAAAAATCTGGAGATATAATTCCTAAGCACTCTACAATTTTCTCTAAACGCAGTCCGAGTTAGCTACATGTACATAGATCTGGGAAGCTCTCACGATCTTCGTGACGTATTCCATTGCATGACATTACTAACTTCAAATAGTTTCCTGGCAAGAGGAAAATAAACACCCATGCAGTGAAGATATGGATTAATTTTTAATAATTGGGAAGCGGAGTTCTGCACACATCCATCGCGATTTTGTTTTGGGGTTTCGTGCAATCAGAAACAGCTGATCACTCCAGCTAACAGTGTTCCTTGTCATCTCAATCCGAGAAAGAATAAAACATCAAATAAATAACTTTGCCATTTGATATGACATTTTCAATATAACAGGCAGAACACTGTTCTAACAATCATTGATGTATGTAACAATATCAAACGTAAGCCCAGAGTGGAAAAATATATTTATACCCTCCGAACGAAGTTCTGGGGGGTATATAGGAATCACTCTGTTTGTCTGTCCGTCTGTCTGCAGATTCGTGTCCGACCATAACTTCTTTGTTCTTTGACATAGGCATACCATATTTGGAGCACAGGTGGATCACCATGAGACGATGTGTCTAGTACCTTCATGACCTCTATATTACCTTGACCCTAACGTCATAATTAAAGTTTTTTTTTTTTTTTTTTTTTTTAAACAATGGATTCGTGTCCGGGCCATAAATTTGCTCTTTGACATAGGCATACCATATTTGACACATGAGTGTATCACCATGAGACGATGTGTCATGTATCTTCAAATGACCTTGACCTCAAGGTCAAAATTAAAGGTTTTGACAATGGATTCGTGTCCGGGCCATGACTTCTCTGTTCTTTGACATAGGCATACCATATTTGACACATGAGTGTATCACCATGAGACGATGTGTCGGGTAACTTTGACCTTGAACTTTGACCTCAAGGTCAAAATTGATTATAGGGTTTTGACAGTCATACTACAAGATATGGTGAATCACCATGAGACTATGTGTCATGTACATTCATGACCTTGAACTTTGATCTCAAGATCACAATTATAGGTTTATACCATGGATTTGTGTTCGGACTATATCTTCCATTTTCTTCTACAAAGGCATAGCATATTTTTACACTCGGGAAAGAGGTAATTTATACCTATTAACAACACCCTTTGGGAGATTGGGGTAAGTGGGGGTATTCTTTGTGAGCATTGCTCACAGTACCTCTTGTTAAGTACTCCCATGTTAAAGAGAGGACTTAATTTGAACATGGATTAATCTGCAAGAGTATCGTGTTGATTGATTGTATATTGTTTAACGTTCATTGGAGAAATTTTCACTCGCATGGAGACATCACCGTTGTCGGTGAAGGGCTGGAAAATTTAGGCCTTCGCTCGGCGCTTACGGCCTTTGTACAGGGGAAAATCTTTATCGTGGCACACCTGCTGTGATATGGGGCCTCGGTTTTGGGGTGTCATACGAAGAATCGCCCCATTTAGTCGCCTTTTACGGCAAGCAAGGGGTACTGAGAACCTATTCTAACCTGGAGTCTCATGAGACTGGCTCACTATCGGAAACAAATATTTTGAATATAAATATAACATGCGCAATGTACAGCATTTATTGATGTCAAGTGCATGCTATACACACACAGCGACATATAGATATTGCACAAATAAAGACAAAGCATATATTTATATGAAAATCGAATGCATGTGTATCCCGCATTCGTTACATCTTTGTTGATGTTAATCACACTGACGTGATGTAGGGTATTAATTGTGACAGGTGTTGTAATGTTTGTAACAATAACTTGTTTGTTGTAGGGAATCAATCGCTACACATGTCACTTGGTAATATTTACAACAGTAACTTGTTTGTTGTAGGGTACCATTCACGACACACGTGGTAATGTTTGTAACAATAAATTGTTTGTTGTAGGGCATCAATAGCTACACATGTCACGTGGTAATATTTCTAATAATAGTTTGTTGTAGGGTATCATTCCCGACACACGTGGTAATGTTTCTAACAATAACTTGTTTGTTGTAGGGTATCAGTGACTGCTTCTTGTCCAATGCGACTGCATAAATATCCAATGGACACACAAACATGCTCCCTTTATATACAAAGCTGTAAGTATTATTGGTTCCTATTTATAGATCCCAAGGTTTTGCAGGACTTGGTAATGTGTTGTACACATTACATGTAGATTTTTTGCATAATCAAGAAATGCCTCTTGGTTATGTGTATACCTACCAGTCTCAACGATGTAAAGTCAATATGAAGAGAGAAAAATAGAGGATATCTATATTGCGTGTTTTGATATTTGGTTTATGCAAAGTGAAGATAACGAACAGTGATCAATCTCATAACTCCTATAAGCAATACAAAATAGATAGTTGGGCAAACACGGACCCCTGGACACACCAGAGGTGGGATCAGGTGCCTAGGAGGAGTAAGCATCCCCTGTTGACCGGTCACACCCGCCGTGAGCCCTATATCTTGATCAGGTAAACGGAGTTATCCGCAGTCAAAATCAGTGTGCCAAGAACGGCTTAACAATCGGTATGAAACACGTTAAACAGCATTTGACCCAATGCGAGGTTGTATTGACGAACTAGATCGTTATAACGACCATAGAATTTGCGAAATGCTGACTTCAATCGAGACTGTTGGAACCCCTGTATCTAACGAGTTGATATGGTGTATTTATTCGCGAGGCTTGCAATTACAGATGTTCTATTTATCTCATACGTCTTCTCCTCGCTTGATTTTGAGATGATCCCCAGTATGGTAGAAAAAGCTGATTGAATCCGTGGCTCAGATGTCGTGCTTATCAGGTTTTCCTTACGCGGGAAAAAATAGTGCGCTTATAATCCATTCATATACAGTACAAAAGAGCATATTTATAAAAGAAACCATGGATGAAAATTGTTTTAGAAGGGATTATAGTTTATAATTAATAATGGTTTTGCCATTCCAACAAAGTAACAACTATTTACCGAGTATTTATTTTTTGACGTAGGCTTGACCTTCTGATAAAAGTTTGATGTCGTTTTTTTCTAAAAATAAAAATGTGTAACAACGATCGATGAAAGTAATATTTTAATGCAACGTTATCAGAATGTTCAACAGTTTACAATGAAAAGTAGAAGTGTTTGTGCATTTGGATTTTACTCACGTGTTTTCTATGGATCTAAGGGCGAGATGAAATCCTGAGGCACTTTAGGTCTAGTACGTAAAGCTGTTGAGATTCATTACATTCAATATGACTGCAGAGAAAAGAAATTGTGCTTGTGAATACTTGGTACCGCAGCATGTCGATTTACTTCCGATTATGCTTGTCCAGTAAGCGGTTGATTCCTTGTCTATGATAATAGTGTGGACACATTTTTGTTTTCTGATCGTAATTTTTGAGTAGTTACTGATCGAGTTGGCATTTTTATGGCCGGTAACTTCCATTATATGTCGGGGGGGGGGGGGCATCATTTTAATTTTGCTATAAAAGAAATTCTAAATAAATACAGAATAACAAGTTATACGCTTTATTTCATGCGTCGATATGCATAAACACAGAAAATATGTCATCTAAGCGGGGACAACGTCAAAAGTAGTTCGGACCGGAAGTGCTTTATCAAACAGGCAAGTGATAAAGCTAATGCTTTATCTCGCTTTCAATATATACCACATGCACGAGATAAACACTGGAATATGCATGGTACACAATATGAACATGGTTCACGGAGCACCGCATAATAAGATATTCTTTACTAGAAATAGTGATACGAGTAAAAATATTACAAAACTGATTTCAAAGTTTTTTGTGAAAAAATGATGCCATATGTCAGAATGTTGGAATCAGTGGCGAGGTAATGCAATCATGTAGCGTTACGTAACTTACATTATTCATTCACGCCACATTACGAGTGAAAAAAATCCTGAAAGGGACTTTAAACAACTTACTATCAACCAACAAACATACAAAAGATTGATTGATTGATGTTTTCCGCCACATTCAACAATTTTTCAGTTATCTGGCGGCGCCCAGTTTTTATTGGTGGAAGAGAGAACCCAGATACAATAAGAGACCACCGACCTGGGAAACGTTCTCACTTACCGGTGCGAGCGGGATTCGAACCCGCGCCGACCAGAGGTGAGAGGCCGTGTGATTTTGAGCGCAATGCTCTAACCACTCGGCCATTACATACAAAAGAAGACATCATGGAATGTGTTTTACGTTCCACGTACTTGCAAGGATTTTTTCTCTCATTTCCACACATGCATTTTACGTCTCGAGACGTCACCAGTTGTAGGTGAAGTACCACAAATTCTGACCTAAGCTTAGCGCTCAATGCCGTCGCAGTGAGGGTTCTCTAGCGTGCCAATGCCTGTCGCGACACGGGACCTCCGTTTATAAGGTCATATTCGAATTTCCCGTAATTCCCACCTCTACATGCCGAGCGTTTGGCGAAAGAGCAATCACTTCCTATGTTACATGTAGGTTTGACGCGACGATGGCACAAGCGGGGCTCGAACTCATGGCCTCCCGGTTAGGAAGCGAACGCTCTACCATTGAGCTACCGCGACCAGCCAGGTATGCTTGCTAATATTCACGTATGAAACCGTGACGATATCGGTGATCAATTTCATAAATACCATAAAGATAATACAAAACTGAGAGTAAAGCATACACGAACCCCTGGGTGTACCAGGGGTGGACACCCAGGGGTGGGATTAAGTGTTTTGGAGGAGTAAGCACCTCCTGTTAACCGGTGACACCCTCAAAGAGACATATATCGTAACTGGGTAAACGAGTGTAATCATTAGTCAAAATCAGTATATAAAGAACGGCCTAACAATCGGTATGAAACACGTCAGACGGAGGTCAACCTCAAGGCAGGTTGTACAGTATTCTACGAGCATATTATATCATTATATATAACGACCATGCAGTTTGCAAAATGCTGATTTTAAACGAGACTTTTGAAATGCGTGTACATAATAGCAACTTATTTGTCAATAGCTTCCCTTGATTAAAAATTAATTATGAGCAGATCATGCTCTTGCATCTTGATCAGTTGATAAATATTGAACTGATAAATCAATCAAAAATGAATATGAGTATAGAATTTAGATATGTTGATCAACAGCCTTTTAATTTGTCTTCCATGGATTCAAAACAAAGCTTCCGGCCAATGACGTTGACTCCAAACCTCACAGCAATTCGTGAAACATTATTAATACAATTATCACCTTCCTTACAATCAGTTATCTTAATAGTGAAATAAATTATAAACTGGAATAATCAACTAAAATAATTAACACCAAAACTGCGCTAGATTAAATTATATTTATTCAATAATTTTCGCTGCATCAACGACACAACGCCGTAAAAACAAATGCGAATGGAAACTACGGTAAAGTGCGTGATGGTGGGACACAGGGTGGTATTATTTCTGTTGCCTTCACTGTGACTTTAACCCCTTGTTCGTACATTGTATGTAACCGTGTTTTGCCTTTATTTCCTTATTTTTAATCTCAATCTCTTAAAGTTACTATTTAGTGATATAAATGCCCACAAATGTCCTTCACGTTTAGTTGCAAACCTTTAAAACTATGTACGCAAAACTGCTTGTGGGCATAAAATACATTTCAATATAATGGAAATTCAAATACTTTTCAATTCAATCATAGGGTGTTTTTTTTTTTGCAACATTAGATTGATTGATTGTTTCTTGTTTAACGTTCCTCTCAAGAATTTTTCACTCATATGGATATCACCAAAACCGGAGGAGGCTTCAAATTTAGGCCTATGTTCGGCGCTTACAGCCACTGAGCAGTGATGGTTCCCTAGCATACCACACGTACTGTGACACGGGTCATCTCCGAGGACCTGTGACATTCACACCTGATGCAAAGCGTTTGACGACGGAACTGCCACTACCTGTTTTAACAACTTAGGTCTGTCGCGGCCGGGATTCGAACCCAGACCTCCCACATGCGGGGCGAACGTTCGACCTCTAGACCACCGCGGCGGTTTTGCAACATTAGAGATACTGCTGAAGAATTGATACTGTTACTTAGATTATCTTTCATGCAAATATTAATATGAAGTAAGTATTCGTAATCATCATACATAGATGGGGCCATAGTAGGGAATCAAAATTTCACATGGAAATATATAGGGAAAATCATTGAGAATCTTCTGATGAAAAATCACTGGGCCAGAAAAGTTTACATTTTTAAAATTTTTCTCCTGAAGAACCATTGGGCCAAAGAAGTTTACATTTGCACAAAAGGTTCCTGACATAGTGCAGATTCATGTTTGTAGAAATCATGACCTCCGGGAGTAGGTTGGGGCCACGATAGGGAAAAGTGTTACATGCGAATATATAGGAAAAATCTTTAAATATCAGACAAGGTGACTCAGGTGAGCGATATGGGCCTCTTGTTTTGGTTTGCTTGTCATGAATGTTAAACAATTGTGTCCTTTACCTGCCCACTTTCTGAAAAAGGTAAACAAAATGACACGTAATCACAGGGAAGAATTCTGCATTGTTTACGACAAATCATTTTGCACAAGATAAAACAGCCTTAAACCGCAATTTGCAAATGAAAATACTTCGTATACCAGCTGTATCTTGAAAATTCGACAATGTCTTGTCATTTTGTTACAAAATTGATTTTATTTGTTGCAAAGGGAATTAGGCTGGACCCCTTGCTAAGGCCAAATGAAAAATATATGTAATTCCGATTACCAGACCGTCCCTAGTTCTTACCCCGACCCTAAACTTTTTTTTGGCTATAAAACACCGAGTATACCCCCAACATGCGGGGTGTAGGCTATGTTGTGACCGGGGTGTTGGCACAATTTATTATCCATGAATTGAAATATCATGCAAAAACAAACCTCGGCTATCTATATTTCCGCGTCGGTAGCCTACACCCCGGTCACAACATATCCTACACCCCACATGTTGGGGTATACTCGGTGTAAAAATAAACTGCTACATGTTAGACCCCCATACTTTGTTGTTGTAAGGATTTTCTGATGCGGAACTTTACTGTTGCACAAAACAAACACATCATCCATTGCTAAGTTGTATTATAACCTCAAAACATAGACCTTGACAACATAGTCCGTGACGTCATACAGTTTTATCTTACCTATCCTCGATATATGTGCCATGAAAATGTAGATAACTGTGATCTATAAGAATACAAAATTGAGAGTAAGGAAATACAAAGTAACCCCAGGACACACCAGGAGTGGGATCAGGCTTCGGTAAAAAAAAAAACAACAACAAAAAAAACAACAACAAAAACCAAGAGGCCCACAGGCCTTATCGGTCACCTGAATACTAGTGAAAAAGTATCACTATTTCCATGGGCTATGAAATCTAGAAAAAAAATTCCTGTTCTGAATATCTAAGCTAAATTCTAATCTAATGTTCAGCAATAATATAAAACAAGATGTGTTCTTAAAACTTCACTGGCTTCAAAAGTGCATACACTGATGAAAGGCTTTAAATAATAGGTGTGTATTAACATTAAAACATCAAAACATATGACTAATTTGGACTTATCCTAAATTCATAACCCTGGGTTTTGATTGAAATTCATCATTTTTTGTACATCCTTTTCTGCTATTCCTAAGTATGCATTTAGATTTTATACAGTATCAGCAAACTTATACATAAATACTATATACTAAGTTTGGCCCCACCATGGGGTCAGAACCCTTACTCTGGGGATCATCAAATTTACAATTTGGTAAAAGACTACCTGCTCTATCCATTTACTTCCAATAGCATTAAAGAAGACGTTATTTAAGTGTTTTACACATAAACACTATATAACAAGTTTGGCCCCGCCCTGGGGTCAGAACCCATACCCCGGGGATCATGAAATTTACAATTTTGGTAGAGGCCTTCCTGCTCTACATCACTATGCATTTAGTTTTTCTTATATATGTGTGGTTCTTGAGAAGATTTTTGAAAACTGGTCATTTTGGGGGCAGTTTTTGCCCCGCACACAAGGCCCCAGGAATCCTGAAATTTACAATTTATGTTCCCTTTGTTCCAAATATGTTTCATGCCAAATTTGAAAAGAATTTGAATGAGAGTTATCAAGAAGTTAAAAATGTATATTGTTCACACATTTAATAACTGACCATTTTGGCCCCACCCTGATACCAAAACCCCTACCCCTGGGATCATCAAATTTACAATTTTGGTAAAGGACTACCTCTTCTTTTTAAATATCTATTTACTTTCAATTTAGTATCAATAGCACTAAAGAAAATGTTATTTAAGTGTTTTACACATAAACACTATATAACAAGTTTGGCCCCGCTCTGGGGTCAGAACCCCTACCCCAGGGATCATGGAATTTACAATTTTGGTAGAGGCCTTCCTGCTCTATATCACTAAGCATTTAGTTTTTCTTACATGTGTGTGGTTCTTAAGAAGATTTTTGAAAATTGGTCATTTTGGGGCAGTTTTGCCCCGCCCCCAAGGCAACTCAAACACTCACAACCAATTATATAAAAATTAGTTTATCGCCGTAAATGGCTGAAATATTGCCAAAACGGCAGAAATCCACGATCAATCAATCTTGTAATTTTACTTTAAAAAACCCCAAAATACTTGTGGTGAAAAGTGTTTACTAGTAGTACCGATGTACTGAGTACTCCCGGTCTCCTTTTACAATGTAACTAGAATTCATTACAGTCCCATGAGACGTTATAAAAGAAGTTTACTTTAGATGTATATTCCTTTATAGGAAAAATCTACCAGAATTAAAAATGGCGGTCGTATGCAAATTATTTCTCCATATGCCTTATGTTCCATTGCACATTTGAGTTGAGGGATTACAAGATTGTGATGTTATTAAGACAATTTCCGTAAGTTCGTAATTCTAGAGCAAGATGTGAATTCGTGTGATGTGCGAGTTCGTGTGATGTGCGCCATTTTTGAATGAGGTCTGGGACTTTGATCAGAAAAGTCTAGACGAATGTGCAGCATTGGCTTGGATATTTTCGTGCGCTTGAGTTATTAGAGCTCACAGTACGAGCTAGTGCTTCGCTCTAACCTACATGTATCAACTTGTCATATACACCATCGACGACTGTCCATTAGTCATATCTATTACAAAATGGCAAATGTCTGGAAGCGATGCAAATAAAATGGAATTGGACAACGACATTGTCCCTAGAGTACCTAACATTTTCTCTTTAGTTATCCTTTATATTTGCAGTAAAACAAACATTGCATTAATTGACGATTTAATATATTAACACAGAGATGATATCAGTGTTCCAAATTACAACACATATTTATTGTTTTATTATTAAAGCTGTATGACCCGATGTTCATATATTATTTTTGTACATAATTACTTTAAAGCAGATTAATTACTTTATAAATTTATTAACTTTCCCTTAATTACATGCTTGAAAACATCTGCATGTAAGAGAAAACAGTGCGAATATTATTTAGAAAGTAAATATAGTGGCTACATATATAAATCATCCCATAATAGACGTCTATAAATAGACCCACGCGTGTCAGGGGAATCCCAACATGATGTATTAACTCATACGCAACTGCCTAGTTTTAAGGCTGAAAGAGCGTAAAACAACGAATTACTAAGAGGTATTTGATATTTTTATTTCTATTAAAGTTATGGTACGGTACTGTTATAACAAAATACACAGCTTTACACAGATAAGACCACCGATGATTTGAAAGTTTGAACTGGTCACGTGACTGTCACTTGAAATGGCAGTGACGCGGTTATTTGTAAACATCGATTTAAAATTAAATTATTTGGGTTAAAACAGGTGAAATAATTTATGATATGTCGTACAGTCTAATAACTACATACGTGCGATGATTTAATAGCGTTTTTACGAGATGGGGAAAAATATTGTAACTCGGACCATACAGCTTTAAAGAACGTCCTTTAACCATTTAACCCATTTATTTTCTGCAATGTGCGAGTTGTACGTACATGTAATTGCATAAAACACAGCCAGCAAATAGCAACTTTCAAAACTCATCTCGACGAAGGTACATGTAAATCAGAACATCGCTCGGCCTTTTCCGTCAAGTCTAGAAAAAAACTCGGATAGAGGCCTTCAATACTACGGATTTTAGGTCATTCGAGTTAACTCAGGTGTCTTACATGCATTGCAATTGGTCGACGTCCGTTAACAATTGAAGGTTTTTATACGCCCGTCTTAAGACGGGACGTATTACGGTATGACGTTCATGTCCGTCCGTCTGTTAGCTTTTTCGTGTCCGACCCGTAACTTAAATACTACAAGGCCTAGAATCATCAAACTTTGTCTGTAGATACATCTTGGGTAGAAGGTGTGTCGCACATTAAAACCAGGTCACTGTGACTTTTCATTAAGAAGATATCCGTCTGTCCGTCCGTCTGTTAGCTTTTTCGTGTCCGACCCGTAACTTAAATACTACAAGGCCTAGAATCATCAAACTTTGTCTGTAGAAACATCTTGGGTAGAAGGTGTGTCGCACATTAAAACCAGGTCACTGTGACATTTCATTAAGAAGATATGGCCATATATGGCAAAAACTTGTCCGGCTAATAACTTGAAAACTATTAGACCTAGAATCACCAAAATTGTTGCGAATCCGCAATTATATTAACATTTTAAATTATTTCCTTCATTTCTAGTTATTCTGGTTTATTATCAGTTTCATTTTATTTGTTATATAGAGAATTTTGATTATTCCGTTTTTGTCTTAGTATGACTTGTCATTAGGTTTTAGTCCGTGTCCGTTTTTATCCGATTGTTTACATTTTAACATTATTAAGATAGGAAGTAAATATAGCAGAAGACAGCTGGACCGACTTGTACGAGTAGAATAGGTAGAGAAGTGAAATAGATTATCTAGCAGGGAGTTTATAGTAAAGTAGAATACAAGTTGAATAGTAAATTACGAATAGAAACAGGTTTGTGTTTGGATCTTGTCTGTTTATATCAATAGATCTAGCATTTATTCATAGTTCATTAATAGTTGAAGATTATTATTCTGTATCCAATGTGGCGATTTTAGATTTGTCTGATTTAGATATATATTGATCTATATTATTTAATTACCTACTCATTTACATATTTCATAATCATTGAATGTGTTATATTTGTTTTATAATGTATCTGTAGACGTGTATCGCAGTATTGTGTTTTAATGTTTATTAAATGTGTGAACTGTGAATTTGTGATCCGTGTGTGAATTCAAGGAACAAAGCAGCCTTCGCCACATTGTTTGGTGCCGGAACCCGGGAATCCTTTGTCTAAGAACTTACATAGATTCTACACACGGAAACTAAATCGAGAAAATGTCTCTCCCATACTTAAAAGGAAATTGTACCAGGTACCAAAATTTAATTGAAAAGGAGATAAGCAAAAGTGGAGCTCTCGTTTCCGAGGATGCCATGGAAGAAGATCTGTCCGAACTACTTCGTCAGGTGGAATCATCGATAAGGCGACTTAAGGACTTCAGTGGTAAATTGGAAGAAAATATAGAGAAGTGGTCCCTGTCTGTAGAAAGCAAAGAAGTTGACCAAGGTGAAGTAGATAAATTTACAGGTGATAATGAAAGGTTATTTGCATTATTAGCTGAAGCAGCTGAACGCATAGATCAACTTATGATGCTGGAGAGGAGTTTACAGGAGAGAATAACTACTGTGAAAGCTACACGGCAAACTACTGATTCAAGACTTGATCATATTGTATTTTTACAAGAAAAAATGCAAGAACAGATACTACAATTTCAAGAACTACAACTTCATCAGTCCCAATTTCATACAGCACCACAAGGCCCTTTAGCTGTAAGGCTTCCAAAACTGGAACTACCCTCCTATAATGGAGACAAGATCAAATTTAAAGAATTCTGGGATGCCTTTGATGCTACAATCAACAGGAATAGTAAGCTCTCTAGGATTGAGAAATTCAACTATCTTCAGAGCAAACTCACAGGAGAAGCCAAGGCAGCTATTTCAGGAATTTCGCTCTCGCATGAAAACTATGATGTAGCCATTGATATCATACAGGAGAGATTTGGGGATGCACAGTCAGTGATCAATAAACATTATATGGAACTGATCAACATACAGCCTGTGACAAATGATACATTGAGTTTGAGGAGACTATATGATGACCTTGAGAAACACATGAGAAGCTTAGAAGCATTGCGTCAAGATGTAAACCAGGATGTGTTTGTGTCAATGATAACTTCGAAGTTACCTAAGGAAACACTGCTGCAGCTTGAAATACAGAAAGGAAGTAGAGACAAATGGACTGTTAAGAAACTAAGAGACTTGTTTAAAGCTTATGTCACAGCAAAGGAATCTACAGAATTTCAAGCTTCAGATGCTCATAATCATGTGGAAACCATGCAACAGCAGAGGCTTTAATGATATCCACTAAAGAGTCAAAGGAAAGAAGAAATGCATCAAGTGCAAAGTCTCCAGTGTGCAGTTTTTGTAATGGATATCATTGGACTGATGAGTGCAGAAAGTACAGAACCATAGAAGACAGAAAACAAAGAATTAAAGGGAAATGCTATATATGCTTAAGACCTGGACACAGAATTAAAGACTGTAGAGTTGTGAAACCATGTTTTCATTGCAGAGAGAGTAGGAATCACCATAGAAGCCTGTGTCCAAAGAAATTTCCACATCAGAGAGATGAATCCACAAGGCTGGAAAAATCAACACAGAAAGAAACATCTTGTTTAGCAGACGAGTCACACAAAGAGAAACATTCCACAGCAGAATCATTACAGGAAAGCAGTATGTTTACATCAGGGGATATTGTGTTGATGCAGACTGCCCACACAGAAGTGTCTAATCCTGTGACAAACAAGAAGGAAGCTGTCCGGATTTTAATGGATTCTGGATCCCAGAGAACATACATTACAGAGGATCTAGCAAAGAGATTAAACCTTAGAATGGGTCAAACTGAAGAAATTTCATTGATTACATTCGGTGCTAACAAACCAAAGCGAGTGAAAACTCCACAAGTCATCTTGAAGATGAAACTTAAAGAAGAAGAATTTATGACAATCAATGCCAATGTTGTGCCAAAAATCACAGGAACTATACTGAGAAGACCCATACCACAAATTGCCAGGGAAAAGTTGTTTAGCTTGTGTAGACATCTCCAGATGTCTGATACTATTCCAACAGCCTTTGAAGATTCTAGAGTAGACATACTCATTGGAAATGACTATTACCTTGATATCATCTCATCTGAGAAAATAGGGGTACAGGAAGGACTGTATTTATTAGGATCCAAACTTGGGTGGATCATAACAGGAAGGACTCACAGCAGTAATGAAGAGAGAAAAGAACATCAGATGATGATAGCAAATGGATTACTGTCAATTACAGAGTGCTGTCTGCGTTCTTCAGAGAGATGTTTGCCAGTGAAACCTCTACTTGAAGACTTTTGGAATTTAGAGACTATAGGAATTAAAGACTCCCCCTATACATCAGATGATGAGGTAGCACTGAGAAATTTTAATAGCACCTTAGAGATGGGAAACAATAGGTATCATGTCACTTGGCCATGGAAGAGTTCATGTCCAGAACTTCCTGAAAACAGAGAACTTGCGTATGGAAGGTTCAAGTCACTTGTACACAAGATGCAAAGCAAGCCAGACGTCTTACAAAAATATGATGAAATTATCCAGGATCAGTGTACAAAGGGAATTATAGAGAAAATTCCTCACAGTAGTGAAGAAACAGGAATAAAGCATTATATCCCACATCATGCAGTTATCGACCCAACGAAGCCAACCACAAAAGTTAGGATCGTATATGATGCTTCAGCAAAGTCGAAACAGAGTAACCTCAGTCTCAATGAATGTCTACACAGAGGACCTGTTATGCTACAGGATTTATGTGGACTACTGTTGCGCTTCAGAATGAATAGGATAGGAATTGTAGCTGACATAGAGAAAGCTTTCCTGCAAGTTGGATTGCAAGTCAAAGACCGAGATGCCACCAGATTCTTTTGGTTGAAGGATGTGAACACCCGGAGCATAGAAAACAACACTCAAGTATACCGATTTTGCAGAGTGCCGTTTGGTGTAATATCCAGTCCATTTCTTCTGGCAGCAACTATTGACCATCACCTCTCTATGTACAACAGTGAAACAGCTGAAAATATTAGAAACAATATCTACGTCGACAATGTAATCACTGGAGTAGATACTGTTACAGATGCAGAAGTTCTATACAAGGATAGTAAAGAGATATTTAGTGCTATGTCAATGAACCTCAGAGATTGGGCTTCAAACAACAAGGAATTTTACAACTCCATTCCAAAATCAGATCAGTCTGTGAGAGAGAAGATGAAGATCTTAGGATTGACATGGATCCTCACTGATGATACACTTGCAGTACCATGTTTGAAATGTGAAACAGAAGTCATGCCAGTTACAAAAAGAGAAGTACTGCAGCGAGTGGCATCTATATATGACCCACTTGGATTTTTCACTCCAGTGACTTTAAAGACAAAGTTATTTCTCCAGATGTTGTGGAGGAAGAATTTAGATTGGGATGAACAGCTTACAGAAGAAGATGTTCAGCAATGGCAACTTATATCTACAGACCTACAAGATATTCCACAGTGCCACATGCCAAGATACATTGGACTGCCAGGAGAAGTTACATGTAGATTGCTTTGCTTTTGTGATGCCTCTACAAAAGCGTATGCCACTTCTGTTTACCTGCAGATATTCAACAGGAAAACAAGAACATGCAATCTTGTATTTTCCAAGATTCGTCTGGCACCTGACAAGAAGATCTCGCTTCCAAGACTGGAGTTATTGGCAGTTCTCATAGGGGTTCGTAGTATATTGTTTGTAGAGAGACAACTGACTTTAGCTATTTCAGAAAAGATACTGTGGACTGATTCACAATGCGTATTACATTGGATTAAGACAAAGAAGCCATTGACAGTGTTTGTAGAAAACAGACTAAGAGAAATTCATAATAGCAGTGACATAGAATTTCAGTATGTATCAACCAAGGACAACCCTGCAGATGTCGCAAGTCGTGGAACAACTGTTTTCTCCCTTAGAAAGAATAAAAACTGGTGGAATGGTCCCTCATGGTTAACAAAGAACAGAAGTGAATGGCCCACATGGAAATTACTTGACAACCATGAAAGTAAAGAAGCTATGGAGTCGGAGTACAGAGTTCCAAAGGTACTGTTTGAAGCTAAATTGCTGGTGGGGGAGGGTCCTAGCAGAATGACAGATAGCTCTGACAACCCATTCTGCCTGGATGTTAAGAAGATTTCTTCCTTTACACGTCTTGTGCGAGTTTCCGCCTGGGTACTAAGATTTATCAAGATACTTGAAGGGAACGAAATACATCCAGGACCATTGTCATCTGAAGAGTTGAATGAATCCAAAGTTTTGTGGATAAAACATGTACAAAGCCAGCACTTTAAGGAAGTGAAAATTGCACTGGCAGAAAAGAAAAGACACAATTTAGTGAATCAGCTTTGACTTATAATAGATGAAGAAGGTCTTATTAGATGTGTTGGTCGACTCGGCGCTGCTCATATGACGGAGGGAGCGAGGCAACCAATACTACTACCAAAGAGAAACCATGTGACTGACTTACTGATAGATAGTCTTCACAAAAGATCCTTTCATGTTGGAGTATCTCAGACCTTATCCATGATCCGACAGACATACTGGATCCCACAAGGCCGCTCAGAAGTTAAGAGAATCTTGAGGAAATGTACTGTGTGCAAGAGGCATGAAGGAGGACCATACAAAATGCCACTGATGCCGCCATTCCCGAAGAAACGTGTTAACGAATCGGCTCCATTCACCTTTACTGGAGTAGATTACTTTGGTCCAATATATGTCAAAACAGAAAATGGGAACAAGAAAGTTTCGGTTTGCCTGTATACATGCTTAGCAGTTAGAGCCATACATATGGAACTTATGCAGGACATGTCAACAGAGGAATTTCTTTTGGGACTTAGAAGATTCATTGCACGATGGGGAAAGCCCAAGCAAATAATATCCGACAATGGATCTCAATTCAAGCTTGCAAGTGATGTGCTAGAAAAGGTATGGAAGTCAACTGTTCGGGATCCAAACGTACAGACCTACATTTCTAATGAAGATATCCGATGGCAATTTATTGTTGAACTTGCACCTTGGATGGGGGGATTTTATGAACGCTTAATAGGAGTCGTTAAGCGGGGTCTCCGAAAGACCATTGGAAAGCTGTGCCTAACCAGTGAACAGCTACGAACTATACTGGCCGAGTCGGAAGCTGTTGTGAATTCCAGACCTTTGGTGTATGTTGGAGATGACATCAACTCGAACATCGTTCTCACTCCAGCACATTTTCTGACATTGAACCCAAAGACTGGAATTCCAGATGATGAAAAAGTAGGCGTAGAAGACACAGACTATTTACCCTTCATCAGCAGTTCTGATAAGCTACTCCTTACATGGAAGAAAGGAAGGAAACACTTAGATGCTTTTTGGAAAGCTTGGCGAGATGACTACCTTCAAAGTCTTAGAGAAAGGACCTCTTACAAACTTAAAGAAGGACGAATTCAACATAGGATGGAACCAAGAATTGGAGATGTTGTACTGATTAAGGATGATCTTCCTCGAGGGAACTGGAAAATTGGACGCCTTTGTGAACTAATTGTGAGTCGGGATGGAGAAGTGCGGTCGGGAAAGGTGTTGCTCCCCAGCAAAAGGACCTTTAAACAGACCATTGAACTTGTTATACCCTATTGAATGTTCGGAAGAGAGTGATTCAAAGAAAAGCGTGGAAAGAAGTGAAAATCAAAGTACCGAAAGACCTAATAGCTTGAACCAAGAACATTCCAAAGAGAGGAAACCGTGTGTGACTGATTCAGATGGAACTACTTCTGAAAACCGTCCAAAGCGAAGAGCTGCCGAGAAAGCGAAGGAAAAAATCAAGGACTGGTTAGATGCGTAACTATTCTTCGGTCGTGGGAGTGTTGCGAATCCGCAATTATATTAACATTTTAAATTATTTCCTTCATTTCTAGTTATTCTGGTTTATTATCAGTTTCATTTTATTTGTTATATAGAGAATTTTGATTATTCCGTTTTTGTCTTAGTATGACTTGTCATTAGGTTTTAGTCCGTGTCCGTTTTTATCCGATTGTTTACATTTTAACATTATTAAGATAGGAAGTAAATATAGCAGAAGACAGCTGGACCGACTTGTACGAGTAGAATAGGTAGAGAAGTGAAATAGATTATCTAGCAGGGAGTTTATAGTAAAGTAGAATACAAGTTGAATAGTAAATTACGAATAGAAACAGGTTTGTGTTTGGATCTTGTCTGTTTATATCAATAGATCTAGCATTTATTCATAGTTCATTAATAGTTGAAGATTATTATTCTGTATCCAATGTGGCGATTTTAGATTTGTCTGATTTAGATATATATTGATCTATATTATTTAATTACCTACTCATTTACATATTTCATAATCATTGAATGTGTTATATTTGTTTTATAATGTATCTGTAGACGTGTATCGCAGTATTGTGTTTTAATGTTTATTAAATGTGTGAACTGTGAATTTGTGATCCGTGTGTGAATTCAAGGAACAAAGCAGCCTTCGCCACAAAAATTGGTCAACTAATGCATCTTAGGTAGAAGGTGTGTCGCATCCTACTTTAAGGTCACTGTGACATTTAATTAAGGTGATATAAAAAAATGTTTTAATGGGTACAATCTATACTGTTAACAATATGTGACGGGCGTATCATGTGCCGTGGCGGTGCACTTTATTTACTTCTTGATATCTTTTCAAAGGTTTGAAGAATATTTGGGACAAGGGGGACGTGAATTGTAAATTAAAGGCCTTTTGCACCCCCGGTGCCTTAGGGGCGGGGCAAAAATTGACAAACATTTAACCCACATCTGTAAAAAATAAAAATGCATAGCTACATGTATGTAGAACAGGAAGACTTTTACCAAAATCCACGGGGTACAGGTTGTAACTCCAGGGCGGGGCCAAACTTGGTACATGTATATAGTGTTTATATCTAAAGCATTTTAATAATATCATCTTGAATGCTACTGACACTGAATTGATACTTAGTGGGTATTTTAGACGGAGCATGGAGTCTGGTACCAAAATTGTAAAATTCATGATCCCAGGGTAGGAGTTTAGTTCCAGGGTGGGGCCAAATTATTAAAGTGATAATCATCTATCATTTGAAAACCTTCTTTAATTTACGTGAGCCTGAATAAAAAGTAAATGCATATTTAGGAAAAACGGAAACAGATGTACAGAATTTGACAACTACAGGGTTTTTACTCTAGCGCGGGTCCAAAATAGTCATGCAGTGTTAATATGACATATAGGGACCTATTATGTAAAGTCTTTCATTGGCATGGGCACTTACGAAGAAATTAATTTTGTGTTTTATGAACACGTTTTATTTTATACGGCTGCTGAATACCGGGTATTAATATTAGAATTAGATAAGCAGAAAAATATTCTTCATTTGGGGCTTATGAAACTTTCAACTAATATTCAGGTGCCCGATAAAGGTCTGTGGGCCTCTTGTCATAGTGAAAATGTGAAGCGCCTCCAGCACC
Source organism: Ostrea edulis (assembly GCF_947568905.1). Classification (NCBI taxonomy): domain Eukaryota; kingdom Metazoa; phylum Mollusca; class Bivalvia; order Ostreida; family Ostreidae; genus Ostrea; species Ostrea edulis. The sequence goes on from NC_079169.1 coordinate 22,850,860, forward strand.
TCACTGAGTAAGCGGGCAAATACGACAGGAACAAAAAAATCTAGTTGTCATTTCTGTTCGTGTCTTTAATGTAAAATACCTTAATGCGGTTTATTTACATACACACAGTGTTAGGAAATAAAGCGTTTCATGAAAAGCGAAGATAACGAACAGTGATCAATCTCATAACTCCTATAAGCAATACAAAATGGAGAGTTGGGCATTCGAGAAATTTTACACGCGTATCATATATGAAGATTCTCTAAAACTGTTTAGAATTTGCTATTATAGAAAGACATGGTACGCATATCTTAGAAACGACCTCTGCTTTTTCTTCAGTGACAGCTTTGGTATCGGTTACTCAGTATAAGTTTCTTTACTGTCAGCCCCAAAACATGTAAACTGTGAGCGACGCATTCCTCTTGTCGTGTGATTACTACAAGTAGGCACGGTATAATGATATAGTTATTTACACCCGTTCTTAAGACCCATCATTGTTTCGATTGGACAAAGGTTATCAACGCTTAATGATATATATACTTTCATATGCCTTTTACAGTTTAAAGCATTTTTGACCAAGTCTAAATACCTTGCATGCTGTCATGAATCCCACCTGAACAAAATTTGCATGTAAAATAAGTTACACTTACAGATAGAGGCACTGGAATTTTTGCCCACGAATCGGATGCTGAACGTTTTACAGTTTTTAAAGCAGTTTAAGATTTTGGGATTATTTATGGCGATATGGGCCGTAGCAGAGATTGATTGATTGAATATTGTTTAACGTCCCTCTCGAGAATATTTCACTCATTTGTAGACGCCACCATTGCCGGTGAAGGGCTGCAAAATTTAAGCCTATGCTCTTTGAGCAGGGGGATCTTTATCGTGCCACACCTGCTGTGACACGGGACCTCGGTTTTTGTGGTCTCATCCGAAGGACACCCCCCCCCTACCCATTTAGTTGGCTTTTACGACAAGCAAGGGGTACTAAGGGCCTATTTATGTCTTGTTTTTGTACTTTCCGTCCGTCAGTCTGGCTGTCACAAAATATTGTGAACACTTCTCCTATATGGCTAGTTGGAGGCTTGAAACTTTGTATAATGCTTCATTGCCATATGTAGATGTGCATATATTCAGGACAGGAGGATCCAATTTTCCTAATGGTTAGAGGGGTGGAGGATGTATACTAGATTGTGAACACTTCTCCTCCTATATGGTTTATCAGATAGATTTGAAACTTTGTACAATGCTTCATTGCCATTCTTAGATGTGCATATTGTCGTGACAGAAGGATCCAATTATTATACCCCCTGAACGAAGTTCTGGGGGGGTATATAGGAATCACTCTGTCTGTCTGTCTGTGCAGATTCGTGTCCGGGCCATAACTTCTTTGTTCTTTGACTTAGGCATACCATATTTGGCACACAGGTAGATCACCATGAGACGATGTGTCGAGTACCTTCATGACCTTTATATGACCTTGACCTCAAGGTATTAAAGGTTTTTTTTTTACAATGGATTCGTGTCCGGGCCATAACTTCGTTGTTCTTTGACATAGGCCTACCATATTTGACACATGAGTGTATCACCATGAGACGATGTGTCATGTACCTTCATATGACCTTGACCTCAAGATCAAAATTAAAGGTTTTTACAATGGATTCGTGTCAGGGCCATGACTTCTTTCTTCTTTGACATAGGCATATCATATTTGACACATGAGTGTATCACCATGAGACGATGTGTCGAGTACCTTCATTACCTCTATATGACCTTGAACTTTGACCTCAAGGTCAAAATTGATTATAGGGTTTTGACATAGTCTCACGGTGATACACCCATTTCTTATGGTATAACTATGTTTCATACACATTCTTGACCTCTTTATGACCTTTGATCTCAAGATCAAAATTATAGGTTTATGCCATGAATTTGTGTTAGGACTATATCTTCCATTTTCTTCTACAAAGGCATACCATATTTTGACACTCATGAAAGAGGTAATGTATACCTATTAACAACATTCTTAGTGAGCATTGCTCACAGTAGATCTTCTTTTCGTTAATGTTATAGTGGATCCAAGAGGCGTGGCGGATGTTACAATAGATTGTGAACGCTTCTCCTCCTATATGGCCTATCCGATAGACTTGATATTTTGCACAATACTTGATGCCATTTGCAGATATGCATATTGAAGGGACAGGAGGATCCAATTGTTATCTTTAAAGTTTAGTAGATCTGAGGGGTGGAGGATGTAAAATAGTTTGTGAACACTTCTCCTACATCGTTTATTGGAGTTCATAATGTTTATGTTCCTGCTCATGCTTTGTCCTCCATACCATGCAGTACATTAAGGGGAGGAGGTTTCATTTGGAGTACTTCCAATTTGGGAAGGTGGGGAGACATTTGTTTTTCATAAAACAATCTCTAGTCTAACCCGGATCCCCACGGGATCCGTAGCAGAGAGGATTGTTCATCGTGTCAATGCTTGTCACGGCACTTCTGTTTTTATGGTTCACACGTTTTTAAGACTAACAACTGCCGAAGGAGCAGTCACTACCGATTTTACGTCTTAAGTTTTGAGACGGCCAAGGCAAGAGTGAGGCTCAGACTGATTTTGACAGCGGATGACTCTGTTTACCTGTACAGGATATAAGGCTCACGGCGAGTGTGACCGGTCGACAGGGGATGCTTACTCCTCCTAGGCACCTGATCCCACCTCTGGTGTGTCTAGGGGTCCGTGTTTGCCCAACTATCTATTTTGTATTGATTGTAGGAGTTATGAGATTGATTACTGTTCGTTATCTTCACCTTTCACTCTCGACATCAAAGTGAAAGCTCTAATCACTGAGCCACCGGGACCTTTGCTTTATACTTCGGAACTCCACCCTTCCTTAAGCTTGTACATTATAAAGGTACATGTAAACGATATATTAAGAGAACAATTTGTTGAAAATATCTCGGTTGAAAGAAGATATTGAACAATCAGGTTAATGTTATTAATTCATAATTAAATATATAATTAGTTCAGATGAGTTAGGGGTCTTTTGGTTCTGACCTAATTAATAATTCATTTTAACTGTAAAGGTAAAGATTACGAAGTGATCAATCCATAGCTCCTTAAAAGAGCACACAATTCAGAATAGGGCAAACACGGACCCGTGGACAAACCAGAGGTGGGATCAGGTGCCTAGGAGGAGTAAGCACCCCCTGTCGGCCGGTCACACCCATGTTTTGGATAACGTAAGATTTGTACAAATTCAAACGCAACTCCAGTCGGGCTAAACGTAACGTCTCCAACAGAGATAATTCAGACAGACCAAGCAAGCACGTTAGCTGTGCGAAACATGTAATATTCGCACGCTGTGCCGAAGCCCTTCATATTTTAGTTTCCTACAATTTTTTATTTCCTAACGAAACGTAAATTTATTTGTTTTCAGTGTGATATTTGCAACAGTACATATACTGCACGATTTATCTCTCCTTCTTTTCTATTGCTTATATGATGTGATTAAATTGTCAGGTGATGCAAGGGCCTATTAAAGTCATTGATTTGGTGCAAGTAATCCTTGCGTAACGCGTCCTCTTAAGCATTCTCCAGTTATTTGATGCATAGGAGGCATCATACACAAATCTGTCCTGGTACAGGAAAGGTGAAGATAACGAACATTTTTAAAGTCCTATAAGCAATACAAAATAGATAGCTGGACAAACACGGACCCCTGGACTCACCAGAGGTGGGATGGTTTTGTAATGGTTTGTGACCAAGTATGAATCTGTGACGTAAAGCTTGACGTGCAAAGCAGCATACCCGTTCTTCTACGATGGAGGCATAGATAGTCAAACGTTTGATATTGTTATTTAGGATATTTTAATTTTCCGCTCCATTAATCGATGGAACCATGGGGATTCCCCACTCTATGTTATGACTAACGCATAATCACCATAACTTTGTTTCTGTAGTTGCCTACACTCGAAAGAGAATTGAGTTTCGATGGAAGTCCAACAGACCCGTGATCACTAGCAATACAGTGGAGCTACCCCAATTCACTCTTGTAAACATTGAAACAAACAATTCTTGTGATGGAAATGACGGTAAACTCCTTTTTCGTCAACACGAAGCACTGATTTTTAATCTTGTAATCTACAAGCGTTACAATTTATCTAAAATTGGAGACACCGATTTCAACATTCCCATGTACTAAAAGATGATTCCTTATCGTACTTGCAGATGCTGGCGATTTCACCTGCATCCAGGTAAATTTTAATCTAAATCGCAATATAGGCTTCTATATGATCCAGCTGTACATCCCCACCATTATGATCGTGCTATTGTCCTGGCTGTCGTTTTGGCTAAGTGTAGACGCTGTTCCCGCACGCATTTCACTGGGCATCCTGACCGTTCTGACAATGACAACACAGAAAAGCGCCGCCATATCTTCCCTGCCCAGAGTATCCTACGTGAAAGCAATTGACATATGGATGGCGATGTGCCTAGTGTTTGTCTTTGCTGCTCTACTGGAATTTGCTTTCGTAAATGTGATGCAGAGAAGGCAGCAGAAAATCGTAATCTTAAGTAATGCCTCAAACGAATGCAAATTGGTAAGAAATTAATTGCACGTTGTTAATTACTTCATGTATAACGGAAAATTGTATACCCCGATATTGAAAGGCATATAAGTGTTGTTCTATCTGTCAATAAATCCCAACAACTCTAACCTGATGAATTTAGAACTATACAAGATAGAGACATAATGAATTAAAGGTCAGAGTCAATGTGAAGTTCAGGTGATTCCTAATTAAAGAATAATAAATCTGCTAAATTTTGAATGTGGTCACGCTAAAGAGACGTAGTGCTTAACAAATGCATCTTCAATTATAAATGCAGTCTCGTCATTTGTAGGCAGAAGTTAGGACACCAAGTTTGAACAACAGGCGTTTCAACAGCGGACAAAAGGAAGCAATTCGTGTTGATCATGTTTCCAGAATTTTATTTCCTGTTGTATTTCTTACATTCTGTGTGATATATACTATCGTATATATGGTTTAAATTTTTTCAATAAAATGATGACAGTGTAGTTAGCTCACTTGAGCCTACGGCTCAATTGAAATAGTCCAGTGAATGTGCTTTTGTATAGAGCGTCGGGCTCGGCATACGGAATGTCTGCTTGATTGTATATTGAAATAAAATTTTAGAAATTCGGATGTTTCTTCTTCAGACTTTATTTTAATATGTTGTACGGTGTGGCCATTTAGACGAGAGAAGCCTATCAACATCTTGCAACACGACTTATAGACATTTTATCCGCCTTTTCATTTAACGCTATAAATATAACACGGTGGATGTAAACAGGCACATGTATGTTGTGACGTCATATTAGCTATAATTGTGTTTTTTCTTCTTCTTTCAAACCAAGCAAAAACAAAACGTTTGAAGCTATGAGAAAGCTTGCCTGAAATTTTAAAGCGTTTATGGTACTTTCTAAATTATTTTAATTACGAGATTGTCAATGAAGTATACCGCAGTGACGACATTTTTCAGAAGCATTATGGGTGATACTGATCTTTTTTCAGCCGATGAAGAGCAAATCACGTGACTCATATGAATTCATTGCAGCGAGCTCGTCGCGACATGAGCCTCGCTACCTATAATTCTGTAGCGTTGTTGATTGATGTTTTCCGCCACACTCAACAATTTTTCAGTTATATGGTGGCGCCCAGTTTATATTGGTGGAAGAGAAAACCCAGATACAAACCTGGGAAGAGACCACCGACCTTCCGAAAGTAAACTGGGAAACTTTCTCACTTACCGGCGCGGGCGGGATTCGAACCCGCGCCGGCCAGAGGCGAGAGGCCGTGTGATTTTGAGAGCGATGCTCTAACCACTCCATCACCTGGACCGACACCATTTTCGTGCAAAAGCACCACAATATTCTGAATTTTATTCGCCTTGTTTTTTTTAAATTATAAATTTCAACTCCTACTAATTCCTAAGCTCACTTTTATCACGTGCACTCCACGAGATAAATTTAGAAATGATGAAAATATAACAAGGTTATGTAAAAATTATCTCAAGAAGCATGTGGTCTTACATGCGCACATATGCTAAGACAGCACCTAGGATATTTACATATAAATCCTTCAGATTGCAAATAACGTAACCATTAAGAAGATACTACTTGTTATACCCCCGAACGCAGTTCTGGGGGGTATATAGGAATCTGTCCGTCCGTCTGTGCAGATTCGTGTCCAGGCCATAACTTCTTTGTTCTTTGACTTAGGCATACCATATTTGGCACACAGGTGGATCACCATGAGACGATGTGTCGAGTACCTTCATGACCTCTATATGATCTTGACCTCAAGGTCAAAATTAAATTTTTTTTTTTTTTTTTTTTTTTTTTTTTTTTTTTTTTTTACAATGGATTTCTGTCCGGGCCATAACTTTTTTGTTTTTTGACATAGGCATACCATATCTGACACATGAGTTTATCAGCATGAGACAATGTGTCATGTACCTTCATGACCTAGACCTCAAGGTCAAAATTAAAGTTTTTTTTTGTTTTTTTTAACAATGGATTCGTGTCCTGGCCATAACTTCTTTGGCATAGGTATACCATATTTGACACATGAGTGTATCACCATGAGACAATGTGTCATGTACCTTCATGACCTCCATATGACCTTGACATCAAGGTCAAAATTAAAGGTTTTTACAATGGATTCGTGTCAGGACCATGACTTCTTTGTTCTTTGACATAGACATACGATATTTAACACATGAGTGTATCACCATGAGATGTGTCGAGTACCTTCATGACCTCTATATTATCTTGAACTTTTACCTCAAGGTCAAAATTGATTATAAGGTATTGACATAGTCATACCATAAGACATGGGTGTATCACCATCAGACAATGTGTCATGTACATTCATGAACGCTTTATGACCTTGACCTTTGATCTCAAGGTCAAAATTATAGGTTTATGCCATGGATTTGTGTTCGGACTATATCTTCCATTTTCTTCTACAAAGGCATACCATATTTTTTCACTCAGGAAAGAGGTAATTTATACCTATTAACAACACCCTTTGGGAGATTGGGGTAAGCAGGGGGTATTCTTAGTGAGCATTGCTCACAGTACCTCTTGTTTGGAATTGACTGATTGTATACATGTATTGTTTAACGCCCCTCTATAGAATTTTTCACTAATATGGAGACGTCACCATTGCCAGTGAAGGACTGCAAGATTTCGGCCTATGCTCGGCACTTACGGCCTTTGATAAGGGAGAGATCTTTATCGTGTGGCACCTTCTGTGACACGGAGCATCGGTTATGCAATCTCATCCGAAGGACTGTCCCATTTAGTCGCCTCTTACCTTCTGTGACACGGAGCCTCGGTTACGCAATCTCATCTGAAAGACTGCCCCATTTAGTCGCCTCTTACGACAAGCAAGGGTAATAAGGACCTATTCTAACCCGGATCCGCACGGAATGATCTCTTTGGGGAATCTGCTTCAGAAACACGTCTTTATGTAGTGATAGAGAGTCACTTTAGTGTAACGAATCTCACTGATGTGACTGAATAAAAATCAAAACATTTAAATATCTCTCCAAATCAAACAAAAGGGAAAAAATTAGTTTATAAAAAATATACTGCTTGCGATTTCTTTATTATTGTACATGATTTTAGCAGCATTTTTCACATACACTATTCATCACAATTTAGACACTTTTTTGGCACGCTGTTTTTGGCTATATTTAGCTCTAAAACTTCATAGTTATTTCGGATTTCAAACATTTCGGTTGAGCATCACTGAAGAGACATTAGTTGTCGAAATGCGCATCTGGTGCATCAAAATTGGTACCGTATAAGTTTTACACATGCTCAAAGGCCACAAGCGCCGAGCATAGGCCTAAATTTTGTAGCCCTTCACCAGTAATGGTGACTTCTCTCCATATGAGTGAAAAATTCTCGAGAGAAAGGTTAATTTAAAAGATATACCATCATGTATATTAAATGACTTCCAACACCCGAAAAGAGTGAGAATAATAAACAGTGATCAATCTCCTGTAAGGATAAACCCCAGAAAGACTAAAGGTGGGATTCCCCAGCTTCTTCATCGTCGACTTCCCATATTTATGTAGTAATATTCCATTATCAGTGTTTATCACCTGCATATGGTGCTTATGTGTACTGATTCGATACGTAAGAGCTTGTTCAGCGTATTAGATTTTAAATCGAGACAGGCAACCGACAAGGTGATTTTACAGTTCTTTGTACACTGGTTTTGGCTACGGATTACTCCGTTTACCGGATCAAGAGCAAGACGAGAATAAAATTTTAAAATGCCGTCACAAGAACCGTTGTGGGAGTTCGTAAATAGTGAAAACAAGAGGTACTGTGAGCAATGTTCACTAAGAATACCCCCCCCCCCCCCCCCCCCCGCTTACCCCAATCTCCCAAAGGGTGTTGGTAATAGGTACAAACTACCTCTTTTCTGAGTGTAAAAAACAAATGGCATGACAAACCAAACCAAACCATATTGCTACTTCGATGTCCAGTGCGCGTGACCTTTGACCCCAAAATCGATAGGGAACATCTTCATCCCATGGGTAGTCCATATGTATGATATGGTGACTGTAGGTGGAAAGGATAACGCTTTAGAGCCCGGAAACCATATTGCTACTTCGATGTCCAGTGCGCTTGACCTTTTGACCCCAAAATCGATAGGGAACATCTTCATCCCATGGGTAGTCCATATATCTGATATGGTGACGGTAGGTGGAAAGGATAATGCTTTAGAGCCCGGAAACCATTGCGTCTACAGACGGACGGACAACCCGATTCCAGTATACTCCCCCGGTAATGTTCTTCGTGTAGACGTTACACGACTTATTTTTCCTCAGCAGCATCAACTGTTGACAAGAGCTGCCGTTTTAATGAACGCACTAAATACCCGATAGACTTAAAATCTCAAATACCTTAAAACTGATCAAAACATTATTCTTGTGAAATTGCACTTAGAGAAGGAAATTGAACATTATTTCTTGGCTTTTTTAATTTTTTGTATTTGTTTATTCTATTTCATTTAGATTATTATTACCCATTTTCCCCTTCTTTAAAGTTTTAGACATTTCGGGTATTTAGTGTATTCATTAAAATGGCAGATCTTGTCAACAGTTGATGCTGCTGAGGAAAAATAAGTCGTGTAACGTCTACACGAAGAACATTATTAAAATATGAGGAAGTAAGTAGCGTATAATTGATGTGAAATTTTAATTGACAGGTCCGAAATCTTCCATACTAGTCTTAATTTCGCTGCTGTCATAGGCGAGAAACGACTCCGTGACCTGGACCGGTAAATGTCCTAGTAAAAATAAACAAGTGAAATCGAGAGAACGATGACGTATATCTTTGTTATTTTAAGAACCAGTGACTTGAAATTTGGCATGCAAGTAGTTAAAACATTAATTTATGCAAGGAAAACGACAAATTACGCATAGCTTACCTAGTTTAAGATTTTTTAGGCATTTGAAGCGAGTGGTTAGTTTTTTATCTGTGTCAGAGTTAGACCCCTTTCTATATTTATGGTATCACAGAGTTCGGGCCCAAAACGGGCTTAGTCCCTGTGGTCTCCATATGAGTGAAAAATTCTCGAGCGAGACGTTAAGTAAGATACAATGAATCAATCTAGCCTTTGGATTATTTATATAGTTATAGCAATCGAGGTTTGGGTTTAAAACCTGGTTAAAATCTCCACACCAAATAATATTTTCACACTGCATGTCATCAATATGTGTCTATATATTTTCTAAAAACTGGTGAATCTGTATTCGGACCATAAATATTGCATAGAACCACTTCATGGCTATCTTTAGATATCTTAAGCAACAAATAATTTCCATGTATATCACCTTTTTCAGAAATAACCTTAAAATCAAAATTATTATATGCAAGGATAGCAACTTCTCTTGAATTTGAAGCAAAGGAACTGAAATAATATTGAAAACCCCAGAGGTTTCTGACATCATTTTCAATATCACTTGAAAGGTGTGTGTCTTGTAAACAGTAAATATTGTACTTTAAAGATCTCAGGTAATTAAAAACATCTACACGCTTTTCAATATCTCCTAGACCTTGACAATTTAAGGAAAGTATTTTAACCATTTAAACGAGTTTACAGCTTTGTAAAAGATTCCCTTTAGAAACAAGTCTTGTAATTATTTGGACAATAGTAAGTAGATAGAAAGGAAAGTATAGAAGTGTGAAAGACAAAAAGTATAGCTTAGAGAAGAGAAACGTAAAAACATATACATTGTAATGGCAAAGACACAAACTCGCTATGCACACAGGCACTAACATTGTTACTAACACATGGTATACACCGGAAGTCGAAAGCGTCTCACTAGTTGTCGAACCTAATAGTACAATCTGGTCTGGCATACTAATCTCCGGAATATTTTGTCGTCTATCTGGTCTTCCACATCATCATAAATATCAAACACGATTCTGTGTTCTCCAATCTGTCCGTAAACGTGTCCGTTGAAGTACCATGCAAATTTTTTCCAGGTGTTTGCGGAGAGCTTGTTGATGAGGTCGGAATTAAGTTTCGTGACAACGCCACTTAAGCGCAGTTCGTTTTTTGTTTTCTTTTTCAATGCGAAGCGGTGTCGCATTACTTGAGATTTTGCCGAGTTGTTTTTAAATTTTACAAGTATTGGCCGTTGATTCTTCCCGGAATACGATGGATAGCAACTATATCCTCATCCGAAACACCCACACCTGTATTGCTTTGTGCTACTTTTTTGAATATTTCCTTTGTATTCTCGTTTGCGAGTTCTTTAACGCATTCTTTAAATGCAATTTAACGTTGTGTTTTTTTCGTGAATATTGTTCGTTCCAGTTTGCTTTAGACATTGCTGATTTGGCCAGATTTTTTAACTCTATATTTTCTGTTGTTATCTCATTCATCTTTATTTTCAAGTTTTCTATTTCAATTATTTCCACTAGTTCTTTATTTTTTTCTTCCAAAAGTTCTTCAAGCTCTGTCTTGTGATCTTTAAGAATTTCCTTTATTGTGGATGCTATCACTGACTTCAAATCATAATTCTTCACAGTTCTACTTCCACTCTCTTTTAAAGTTTTTATATTCGGACACAATGTTTTTCAATACCTCCTCTTGGGATGTTTTTTTTCGTTACCCATCCTTGATTTTCCTGGAGGCTTCTCCATTGTTGTATCTAATGTTATAGAAGTATTTACAGATTTACTGACAGCCCGAGTTCTTTGAGTTTGAGCAATAAAATTGTCTTGAGTAGTGTTCACTTACGTCAGTACCGGTGATAGTAAATTAAATAAAGTACATACCAAGTTTCACAATAGTTTCCTGCTCCAAAATTGAGATTAAACAGAGAAGAGAAAAGCAGTATTCACCAACACATTATTTTCTCTGGATTCAAAAAGCAGGACGTCTATTTAAATTGCCTACGTGGAGCTCGTTTTCTGTGCGTCCATCTCGCTTTCTGCCACTACCGGCAATCGATTCATCAAGATATGGCTTGTGGGTTTTTTTTCCACTCAATCGGCATACATTTGCACGAAGTAGATACAAAAGAATATATTTAAGCGTACATATATATATATTATAATGTTCATTTTCTTTTTATGAGAGAGAAAGAGAGAGCGAGTCGGTTAGTTGACTAATGGAGACCATTTTCCCCAGTCCGTTTTAAATTTATCTAATTCATTTCTTTCCTTATAACTATACTGGTTGATTTGATACAATTGTTTCCAATCATTTAGAAGGGCTTCAACTGTTAGCTGATTTTTTGGCATATGTTCCTCTATATATATATATATTATTATAAGTAATGCATTGTATGACCTGGAATGTTTTTGGTGATACAAAACAAAAGTATTTCAGATATGGCTTGTTGGTAAAAGTTTGACTGTTTTACATTATTTTCATAAGATAATCATTATATTTTACTAATTAAAAAAAAATAATCTTTTTTGGCCGGGTTGCACAACGTGCATCAAGCTTGTAGTATGGTCATTATCGGCTAGTTGTGTATGACGCGTCCGCGAGTCAATCGTGGTCAATGTTTTCCAGGAGAATGTGTAGTGGTAATAAACACTCAAATGGAGACATCACCATTGCCGGTGAAGGGCTGCAAAATTTAGGCCTACTGTCAGACATTTGGTCTGACAGAGTTAAAGATTCTGTCAGACCGTACAAAGTTTTGTCAGACCAGATACATTTACCTTAAATTGAAGAAAAAGAAAATGAATAACAGCATTCCATCCCATACTCAAAACTTTTGATCAGACTTTCATTCTTATTATCAGACTGATCATTTTCACTCTTCCTTTCACCCTCATTCACTTCACTTTCTGACTCTGAATCCTCATCATACTCCAATATCTCACTCGCAGCTGCTAAGTCTTGCATGCACTCCTTTTCAACAGTCTCGGTATTATTGTTCACTTCCAATCTTGAGCTTTGGTTGGTAACTGTTTGTTTAGTCCCGAGGGGATCCGGGTTAGAGTAGGTCCTCGGTACCCCCTTGCTTGTCGTAAGAGGCGACTAAATGGGACGGTCCTTCGGACGAGACCGCAAAAACCGAGGTCCTGTGTCACAGCAGTTGTGGCACGAGAAAGATCCCTCCCTGCTCAATGGCCATAAGCGCCGAGCATAGGCCTAAATTTTGCAGTCCGGCAGTGGTGACGTCTCCATATGAGCGAAATATTCTCGAGAGGGACGTTAAACAATATTCAATCAATCTATCAATGGTAACTCTTTTCTTTCTCTGGTAATGCATTCTCCTAGATATCATAGATTCAAGGTTAACAGTTAGTTGTTTTATTGGTAAAATGGTTTCACTTATTGGCACTTACACAGTATGTAATTACAATCCACTTGTCAACAGCCTCTTTTGGATTAAACTCCATTACTGATGGTGATTGTAGCCTAATCATCATGCAGTCGTTGAGATGCTTCTCGCCGAATCTGTGGCGTCTCGATGTTTTGAGGAGCTTCGTTTGGTTAAAAGATGTTTCATATACAACACTTGTTGCTGGAATACTTTGAACCAAGTCCAACAAACTCAGAATGTTTGGTATTCCACTCTCTGGAAAATTGGAATAAATGTCTTCCAAAGACGTACTGCTCATCTTCTCACCTAATCTAAATAAAACATTCGAAATAAGTAAATTATATAAGCATTTTATTTTTCTCTTTTAAACATTAATTCATGTTACTTGAACGATGATGTACCTTTTATATGCAAGACTTTTTAACATCTGCCATTCTCCTAATAAATCTGTTTGGTCGGTGCCTTGATTTTCCAATGTTGTTCTAAATTGCTTTGCAATGCATTGGACTTTATATGCACCAAAATCTTGAGGGGAAAAACCCCCACTTTTGTTTGATAAAGTCTAGAACACTGATATTTACAACAAAAAAAAAAATCACTTCCAGTCAAAACTGCCATAGCGATCCACTGTATTAAGCGACTCACTGTCGTATGTGACCATAAAAAGTTCCCCCAAGACGTTACTCTTATATATTGTACCTGTATTAAACGACCACCTGTCTGACGCGACCAACGACGATGATTTTTACAACCTTTTCGTGTATTTTCACGAAATTTTACCTTTATTTAACGACTGTACATGCAAGGTGAAGATAACGAACAGGGATCAATCTCATAACTCCTACAAGCAATACAAAATAGATAGTTGGGCAAACATGGACCCCTGGACACACCAGAGGTGGGATCAGGTGCCTAGGAGGAGTAAGCATCCCCTGTTGACCGGTCACATTTTTCGATTACAACGTGAATACTACTTTCGATTTCGGTTGAGCCGACTATTCTGGGAATTATCGCCCCAACACTTTCGTTTTCAAACACACGACTATTCTGGGAATTATCGCCCCTAACACTTTTGTTTTAAAATGCAGTTTGTTTAATTGGCCCTCTGAATAAATTATTATAACCAAGCTGTCAACATGCAGTGTCGTGTGTGGTTAATTAATAAAACCAGAGTTGTTGATTATTTAACAAAATCAAGGATCAGGGAATCAAGGCTGGTGTAATTTCGATAAACCTTAAGAAGTGCCGGGTAGGCTAGATCGGAAATGAAAATCTACCACTTCGGGCTGTCTCGGTTCCAAAACTTTTCGGGTCGGGTCAGTTCTAAATTTTTTAATTCGGGTTCGGGTATTTCGGTTTGGGTCTATATAACTATTTTAAGAATCTAATATACAGTTAAATCAAAAACCTTTATAGTATTTTGTCACAATAATTACTCGGGGACTGCACTTTCGGTCGCCGACGACCATTCGTGCCGCATGTTTGGTCGCCGGCGACCAGTCGTGCCGCACGTATCGTCGCCGCGCGATCGAACGTGCCGTGAGGGTGGACACGATTGATCGCCAATTTTAGGCCATACCCGAGCACGAATGGTCGCCACCCAGGCCCCCGCTCTCGAACCCCAACTTTGATTTTCTCCTCATTTTTAGTATATTTACCAATTTTTCTGCAGGGAAAAAACTGTAAAACAAGATAAAAATACAATAGTAACAACAAAACAAGAATAAAATAACAATGGGAAATAATACAATGAAATTTCAAACTTAAAGCAGTAGTGTTAGTGTGTAATTTTTAAAACAGTTTCAAAATATAAACCAGTAACATTTTCCCGTGGCCAACTTTTGATGTTTGCAATAATAGTTGCTTCAATAACTTCTTCTTTGAGGTCACTGTGTCTTGATTCCGTATGTTTGACTAGAGATGACTTGATTGCTAAGCACTTCTTCTCCATGACCACTGATGGGCCTTTACTTTTCAAAGCGTAGCCAGCAAACTCCTTTTTGGTTTCGATATCATGCATCAATACACATGAACTGCAAACATGTTAAAACAGATTCATTATCATTTCAACACTCACTGTAACAACAAAAACGTGTTGTTCAGTGCATTGTGTCATGTGCAGGGAAACTATATTTACAGTAATGGTTGGAATCTCAACCATTTTAAAGATATTTGAACAATCAAAAAATGATGTGAGTTGGAATGACCCCAGGGTACGTGCTCACCAGAATTCATAATGCATCTTGATATGTGAAGCAGGAATATACTAGTAGTTGGTTTAGGGGGTTATAATCTCAATTGTTTTAGATCTATTTCAACAATCATGAAATAGGGTTGGGATGACCCCAGGGTACTTACCTAACAGAATACCTAATGTATCTTGACATATGCAGTAATAATATATATGTACAGGTATATGGTATGAAAAAGTGAAGATAACGAACAGTGATAAATCTCATAACTCCTATAAGCAATACAAAATTAAGAGTTGGACCCTCTGTTAATTGCACACACGGCTTGTTCGCTAGTTATATAAGTACAACGAAAAGTATATTTCAGATATAATGATCGCATTTTCGTTTATCTTGCAGGAAAACCTCCGAAGTTGAGAAATGTTTTGAAATAGAAAAGCCGAGGCTTTTCTATTTCAAACAACATTTCGAGACCAAGGAGATTATCCTGCAAGATACACGAAAATAAGAACTTTATATATATTTTACTATGGCTTAAAAATATACACCAGATCGTTTTCCTATATAAGTACGAATTGGGTCACTTTGACGTCATGGCAGTTTGAAACGGCCTACATTCAATTTGTTTTTTGCTGACGAAAAGGGTGAGGTAGTAGGGGTATTCTAAATATATTTTGAAAAAAATTCAAGTATTTAGTTTAATGTTAACAGATTATATCAATTGCTTGGAATATAGTTCAAGGAAAACTTGCCTGTGCATCGCCATGTTTACATGTGTATGGCTCTCGAAATATAGATGATTGGTTTACACTGAATGACAAATGTTCTTCTGTCATTTATAAACTTTTTTACAACATATATTGATTGATTTATATGATTATCAAATTGAATTATCAGTTATCAATTCTATTGTTGCATTAGCAAAACTCGAGCAAGCGAGTGTGTCAATTTTCTCATAATCAGTTAATACGTATGAAGGTATATCGTAAAATAATGACCGCGGCATTCATTTGATCTTTGCAGTAACCGTGGTAGAATTACAGGCGTGTGGTTATCCCCCTTTTATGTACACCTCAGCGATGCTAGTTTTTCACATGCGGGGATTTTGGTGTAAAATAAAATCTTCGTTTGGCGTTCGACCTTTCAGTGGTGTGTAAGTATGTTTTGTAACAGATGAGAGCTATTTGATTACAGGACAGATTCGATGGTATACATGTAGGTACACTTTCTAACATTTAAGTTTCAGTTTTGCAGATAACCCACTTTTCATCCTAATCCTAGGAAGATTGTACGGGTGCCAGCTTGTACTTCTTTCAAACCATACTTTATTCTAAAATATGAAAGAAAACTGACAAATGCAAGGTGAAGATAACGAACAGTGATCAATCTCATAACTCCAACAAGCAATACAAAATAGATAGTTGGGCAAACACGGACATTAAAAGGAGAATGGTAAACTTAATGTTAATCAGCCCAAACTTCAAAGCCTCGCGATACAGTAATGTATATGTAGCCTACTCCTCGCGACTTGCCATATTTGAGCCCTCATGGGACACATTGCAAATTGGTGAGATTTTGTGCAAATTACTTGTGAAATGTAAGTAAAAGGGCGATATAATCATCAACACTCATGGTATCGGGATATACATAGTCTCTATCAAACAAATCAAGGAGGCAGAGCGATGAAATGACATAGAAAGATTTTAATTCATCAATTTCAACTTTGTAAACCTACTCGTGAAACGCGAATGAAGTGTTTGAGGTAAGTACGGGTTTCTGAAATTCGGTGACAAATTTGAATGTTCAAAATGTATCTACCACACTCTATGCAATATGATGTTTGCAGAAATATGGTGTAGTTTATTAGAAAATCGATCTCATACTCGGTAATACTGCGTTTTCTACGCTTCGGAGCCGAGCCCTCATGCTCCACAGTGACTCCTCCTCCAATGTGACGTTGTATACGGTGAAGGGGTAGAAAGTGGTAACATCCTGCAATATCAAAACGCAAAACCGTCTTTCAAATGTTGATGATTCTGATGACAACTGTAATCTATATAAGGAAGTTGGAAATTGTGAACCACCCTGTCTGAAAGTGTACGTGATATAATTCCAAATGCTTATTCATTTTATATGGCATTTCTTCGTAAAAGTGGGGGCTTCCATGGCCGAGTGGTTAGAGCATCACTCTCCAAATCACAATCCATCTCAAATCTGTCGGCGCGAGTTCGAATCCCGCTCGCGCCGGTTAAGTGAGAAAGTTTCCCAGTTTACTTTCGGAGGGTTGGTGGTCACTTCCCAGGTACATTATATCTGGGTTCTCTCTTCCATCAATAAAAACTGGGCGCCACCAGATAACTGAAAAATTGTTGAGTGTGGCGGAATAAATCAATCTATCTTCATAAAAGTACACACAGCACATGCCCACTGATACCTTGTTTCCAAACCATTCACTTTGAGTCCCGTGGGGATCCGGGTTAAACTAGGTCCTCAGTACCTAATGCTTGTCGTAAGAGGTGTTGAAATGGGGCGGTCCTTCGGATGAAACCGCAAAAACCGAGGTCCGGTGTCGCAGCAGGTGTGGCACGATAAAGATCCCTCCCTGCTCAAAGGCCGCAAGCGCCGAAATTGTGGAGCCCTTCACCGGCAATGGTGACGTCTCCATGTGAGTGAAATATTTTCGAGAATGACGTTAAACAATATTCAATCAATCAACCAATGTATATAAATCTAGCTAAACTGAATTACAGCCTACAGATGTAACTTTAATTTCAATATAAGTAGTTTTAAATATATAAGATATTTCTAAAGTAGTGAAGCTACAGGAAGGGGAAAAAAAATCGTTAATCAGTGAATTAAAGGCGTTGCCAGGATTTACAGCGAACTTAACGACCCCTAGCAGGAAATCAGAGAAAAGAGGAAGTGATACGCCAACACCACTATCTATCAGAAAGCTAAAACGAGAGCTGACGAAGACGCCGCTGAAGTCGAAGAAGGTACAAGCCCTTTACTCCCGGTTAACACACACCCAAGAAAAAGCCAACCCAAACAAGCCTACAGGACAATGATTTTGAAGTCAAGGTAACTTATTATACCCCCCGAATGAAGTTCAAGGGGTATATAGGGATCACTCTAACTGTCCGTCCGTCCGTCTGTCTGTCTGTCTACAGATTTGTGTCCGGGGCATAACTTCTTTGTTCTTTGACTTAGGCATACCATATTTGGCACACAGGTGGATCACCATGAGACGATGTGTCGGGTACCTTCATGACCTCTATATGACCTTGACCCCAAGGTCAAAATTAAAGGTTTTTTACAATGGATTTGTGTCCGGGTCATAACTTATTTGTTCTTTACTCCCGTGGGGATCCGGGTTAGAATAGGTCCTCAGTACCCCCTTGCTTGTCGTAAGAGGCGACTGAATGGGGCGTTCCTTCGGATGAGACCGCAAAAACCGAGGTCCCATGTCGCAGCAGGTGTGGCACGATAAAGAACCCTCCCTGCTCAATGGCCATAAGCGCCGAGCATAGGCCTAATTTTTGCGGCCCTTCACCGGTAGTGGTGACGTCTCCATATGAGTGAAATATTCTCGAGCGGGACGTAAAACAATATTCAATCAATCAATCTTTGTTCTTTGACATATACATACCATATTTGACACGTGTATCACAATGAGACGATGTGTCATGTACCTTCATGACCTTGACCTTAAGGTCAAAATTAAAGGTTTTTATCATGGATTCGTGTAGGGCCATGACTTCTTTGGCCTTTGACATAAGCATACCTTATTTGACACATTAGTGTATCACCCTGAGAAGATGTGTAGGGTACCTTCATGACCTTGTAATTTGACCTCAAGGTCAAAATTGATCAGTCATACCATAAGACATGGGTGTATCACCATGAAACTGTCATGTACATTCATGACCTTGATCTTTGATCTCAAGGTCAAAATTATAGGTTTATGCCATGGATTTGTGTTCGGACCATATCTTCCATTTTGTTCTACAAAGACATACCATATTTTTACACTCAGGAAAGAGGTAATTTATACCTATTAACAACACCCTTTGGGAGATTGGGGTAAGCGGGGCGTATTCTTAGTGAGCATTGCTCACAGTACCTCTTGTGATTTTTATTGTACACCACACTGTTAAAATATACCAGGAGATAGACTAATTAATATACTGTTTTGATGGTTTCTTATTCAATTTTAAAAGCTATACCATGCTCTATGATTTGAAAATATTTATCGACTTTTTTTAATATTGAGAATTTTTCATTGTTGAGTTTTTCCATTAACAGAATACCGTGGGGATCCGGATTAGAATAGATCCTCAGTACCCTTTGCTTGTTGTAAGGAGCGACTAAGCACATACTGTGGAAATTGGTAAAGTTTGCTAAAATATTCTGACTTCAAATAATTAAAGATATTTTGCTACACTGGACTACCAAAGTCATTATTCCCCACCCCCCACCCTCTTTTTTTTCATAATGTGACATTTATATAGAAAAGATCACAAACTATGATTGAACATTGTATAACGTCCCTCTCGAGAATATTTCACTCATAGAGAGACGTCACCATTGCCGGTGATGTTGAATAGCAATTATGTTCTCTAATTAACACATACACTGTATTTATTCTGATTTTACACAAGAAATTAATACATTGCAATTTTTTAGGAAGATAAATGTTGAGAATCGGGAGTTTCAGGTTTTTTTTTAAACCCAAAGTTAGGGGGAAATCAGAAACAGCTTAAAAAAGAAGAAGCAAAATTCAGGAGTCACTTGACAGACTGTCCGCCCATTTTTACTTCAGAAGAGTTTTCATTCTATGTTCTTGCAGTTTCTATGAACTTAAATTCCACCATGCCCTTTAGATTACAACGGGGTCACTACAACGTCATTCTGGATTTTCCTATCTGGCTCACCTTAACACAGGTGCCACCTCTCATATCTCCGATAGACACGGAACTATGATGTTGTTTGTGCTGATTTTAGGGTATTTTGCGGTTGGTGAGGCTCTAGTGTGTACACCTCAATTATGTGAAATGGTTAAGAACACCCCGCTACAGTGTAAGGGGTCCATAGTGAAAGGTGGAGGGTTTTGCGGATGCACTGACTCTTGTGCAAAGGTATGTCCTCCTTTCTGATCCCTGTTGTTTCATATCGAGATCACTTGAAGATTTCCAAATTAATTGATACAACTTTTGAACATTAGAGTAGATACAGAAACGCTGCATATTATGAATAGAATCTTGCATTCCTGTGTAGAATGAACATCATTTTTATAAGGTACATATGAGTATGTGACAAAATGAGGCGTTTTCTTGAATATTCATTGTGCCAGTGTCAACTGCCCATAATCGCCATTAAGTCGAGTTTTTGACATGGGGAAAATCTTGCTGTCCGTATCTTTTTAAAGGAGTAATTATAAGATACTTAAACCGTAAGCTGTAATTAATAATCTTTTAAATTTTAATATGTGGATCAGAAGTTCATATCAAAATAAATGGCATTGACATATTTTGTTCTTATCTATAGAACCTTACAATCCTAAAGCTGCAAATGGAGGGCAATTTTTGGAATGGACTTTATTTTGTTGCTGAAGGTTATGTACAGATGAAATCTAACCAAATTTCTTTACTTTTGGGTTCTTTTTAAAAACCTTAGAGAATAATCTTCTAAATTTTATTTGAAATATTGTAGACACTCGGTTTTATTTACTATGAAAAAATTATATTTCATATTTAAAAGGTTTACTTATATACTTTGTACTACGTAAATAGGAGTGATAAGTCTAGAAAAAATTCAGCTCGCTATTTCAACATTGACCCAAACGTTTCTATATATATTTTTTTAAAATTCTGGGTAGCGTAATGTAAGTCGTAAGCACATCAATGCCAATAAACTTCAAATACGGGTGGGGGTGGGGGTTAGTTTATTACGTAAATGTCTTAGTATGCAGAGTAGTAAAGTCATCAATAATTCTCAAGAGATAGAATGGAAATTTCTACTAATCATTTAGCTAAATAGCATTATTTAACTTTAATTGGAGGGATATGTTTTTGTATAAAATTTCGCTAATTCATTCAACAACCTGAGATTGAATCTAAGTGCAAATGAAAAAGGTTAAATTTCACGCCAACTATCATATTAAATCAACCCTTTATTACTCCATATCTCTGTGATTTTGTAATTTTTCATGGATGTAGACTTTTCCTTCAATTACCTAAATATTAAGCTCATAACTCGTAAATTTCCGTGTTTGCCCAACTATCTATTTTGTATTGCTTGTAGGAGTTATGAGATTGATCACTGTTCGTTATCTTCACCTTGCATTTGAGACTTTAACAATAAAACCATATCGCATACAAGCATTTAATGAACGTCGCTGCTTTGAGTTAATTAACATTACATATAAGATAAACCATTTAATGAAATTGTCATAATTCACCGAATGCTGCTGCTTGCAATCTAACGCTAAGGTTATTAGAACTCATAAGACACACAGGCGGCGATGAAGCGTCATTTTCCGGCGATAGTGGGACATATTTAAAAATTCGAACACCAGAGGTAAAAAGTTTGCTTAAATGCCCATCTCCTGCATTTAACGGATAAATTATACTCTTCTTTTTTTTTTTGGTCACGTCGGACAGACTGTTGTCCATTACTAGTAATCATTTACTTACTCTGCGTTTGTGTGGACTGAAATGAAATCCCCTGGCTGATTTGTTCCACGCGCTCGTATGGAACCATTATTGAATAGCGACGTTTGTCAGGGATTTCTATGCAAAACACACGCCCTTGGCAGTGTGAAGATGGAAACTTGAAAGAAGTGGGCTTTGTTTGAAATTGCTTGTAAATGCATGAAGTCATGTCAAGTGAACTAAATCACGTATTATATAATTGCAGCAAGAAGGAGAGGAATGCGATTTGCCATCAGGAATCCATCTCTTCGGTATTCCCCCTTCTGGTCCCTGCGATGATGGAATGGAATGTACCAGCCCGATAACAGAAAACCACTCCACACCAAGACTTGGAAGGGGAGTCTGTACAAGAAGTAGACAATGTAAATGGTTCGATATCAAACATAAAGTCTAAATTGCTAGAATTTCATAGGTCAATATTAAATAAAATCATATATTGAATAGGTTTGGTATATTATAGATTGTCTTAATTGCAATCCATATTATACAACGATCCTTTTAATAGTATACGTACACAATGTAACAGTTGCTTTGTACAGTAAATGATCCAATCAGAAAGAACAGCGATTGAATAATCCTCTTCACCGTTTAATAATTGCAGCAAGATATACATATCTAAGGTATTCTACCACTTCCAATTTTCACTTATATGTTTACAGTGTATGTATTACAGTGAATAAGACGTTAATGATACTAAAACTGAATCTGTGGTGAAAATCTAACACGTCATACAGGGATTCGGTTCTGGCTCCGGCGAAGAAATGCATTGATTTGATGCAATTCTTGTGTCGATTCACGTCTGGGTCTTCTTATCGGTTACAAATGTACGTTAAAGGAGAGGCGCGTGATCCGGCCTGGAGGTTATAAAACTTTTATCGTACTCATACTAAAACTCAGCTATTATTGTTTTGGGTATAACTCTGAGCAAGCTTCGAAACATCCTCGAAAATCTTTAGCATGTACTTCATTTGAGTATGAGGATAATTTTATTAAAGTTTTATAACCTTCACTTTTGAGTATGAGTACGATTTAGAGAACATAGTTTGAGAATGTGCTCAAAAAAGTTTTATAACCTCCACGTCTGATTGCGTTTGCAATATGTTTCTTGTAGTGAGAAAGACTCGCAGCCAGGACTACACACCGTGTCAGCAGATGTACGCTCAGCGATCCATCAGTATGGTTATTTGGCAGGGCTGGTTTCTTCCGAAATGTGATGTCGAGGGCAACTTTGAATCGGAACAGTGCGACAACACAGGTACCAGTATACAACATCATCCCTTATGAACGGTGTATAGAACAGGATAGAAGATAATACTTTCAAATCCATCCATTACAATACCATGCATGTTAAAATCCCAAATATACTGATAACTTACATGTATATAGTACAAGGTACTTTAACTTACATTGTTTTTACTACTTTTAACCATTGACGTCTAGTTAATTTATTAAACACATGTAACCCAGCAGTAACTTTAAATAGAATGCAAGATCTGTAGAACGATTGTTAACAATTGAATCAAGTTTTAAGTGAAAGGTGACTCGGCTCCTTCTGTACAAGACATGTCTTATCCGTGCAATCATTTGTCTTTTGTATATCTTATCATACGTCCTCTATGTTCGTCCTCATGGCAAACTTTCTAATTGTGAGGTTAACTTCAACATATGAAAATCTCATCGTTCCATGCATTCGTTGCTGTGCTCTGGTTTTGATTTTGAAGGTACACTTATGTTGGGATACAAGTATCGCATATAGCTGAAGAAAAACGTACATGGCTGACTTTATTCGGAAGATTATACAAAATATACTAAACGCCATTGTTTAATAATGATCAAATTTGAATAATAGGTCAACTAGACTTCTCTGCATCGCAAACTGATATACCACAAAGACGTAGAATTGTTGTTCTAGCGATATTTTACACATTACCATGGATCACCTTTAAGGATGAAGTACCACTTTTGAACTACGACATACATTACCGGCTAATGTTGTGAGCGTTCGTTATCGTCCAGTCTAAATATATCTCAATATTTAGTCATGTTAGACAGTGCTTAACTCTTTTCTACAGGCCATTGCTTCTGCGTAACTCCACATGAAGGAAACTTAATAGAAAGCACCAAAGTCCTCGGTTCTGCTGACTGTTCAGCACACACACACTCCAGGCGCGATCTGACCCAGTGTCAACAAATGTACCAGCTACGCATGATTTCGTTCGTTATTTATAAAGGCATGTGGACTCCAAAGTGCGATTCCATTGGGAACTTTGAGCCTGTTCAATGTGATAATACTGGTAAGTAACAAAAAAATATATTGATTATACACCATTAATGCAGCCAACACAATTTCACTTGAGTCCTTTTTATGAGCTCGCCGGGACGACTGTCTGTCACACTTTAACCTGGGCTCTATGTTTTGAGCCAAAGGGAATAGAGTATTGATATTTCATATATAGATGTCTCGTGAAGAGACCTTTGTTTTGGTACCAAGACCTTTGACCCACATTTTAAAGAGGTTAACCTGGGCTATATCGTTTGAAAACCAGATGGGATAGGGCTTTGATATTTTACATATTGACCTAGTGACCTTTCCTGTGGGCACTATTTTAAAAAATTTAAATTAACCAGAGCTCTATCTTTTGAACCAAAGGGGTAGGGTTTGGATATTCCAAGTATAGATGCCTCATGAACAGACCTTTGTTGTGTTACCCAGACTTGTGACCTTGGACTTTGACCCACTTTTTAGAGTTTAACCTGGGCTATATCGTTTGAACCAGATCTGATAGGGCTTTGATATTTTACATATAGATGCCCCATGAAGAGACCTACTGTTCAAAAACTTAACCTTGGTTATACTTCGTTATATCTTTTGAACCAAGATATGGATTTGATGTTTAGAAATTAGAGATGCCTCATTAGAAGACATTTCTTTGTTACTAAAAGCTATTGAACTTGGAATTTTACCTTCTCTTCAAAAATATTAACCTTGGCTATATCGTTTTGAACCAAGGGGTAGGGATTTGATATTTTATATTTACCTCTTGTGTGTCCAGGGGTCCGTGTTTGCCAAACTATCTATTTGTATTACTTATAGGAATTATGAGATTGATCAATGTTCAATATCTCCACCTTTCATTTAGATGCCTCATGACCTGGACCCGGTTGTATCAACGAGTCATTAAATTTAATGCGACATTAAAGCTGTATGGTCCGAATTACAATTTTTTTCCCCATCTCGTAAAAACGCTATTAAATCATTGCACGTATGTAGTTATGAGACTGTACGACATATCATAAATTATTTCACCTGTTTTAACCCAAATAATTTGATTTTAAATCGATCTTTACAAATAATCGCGTCACTGCCATTTCAAGTGACAGTCACGTGACCAGTTCAAACTTTCAAATCATCGGTGGTCTTATCTGTGTAAAGCTGTGTATTTTGTTATAACAGTGCCGTACCATAAGTTTAATAGAAATAAAAATATCAAATACCTCTTAGTAATTTTTTCTTTTACGCGCTTTCAGCCTTAAAACTAGACAGTTGCGTATGAGTTAATACATCATGTTGGGATTCTCCTGACGCGCGTGGGTCTATTTATAGACGTCTATTATGGGATGATTTATATATGTAGCCAATATATTTACTTTCTAAAGAATATTCGCACTGTTTTCTTTTACATGCAGATGTTTTCAAGCATGTAATTAAGGGAAAGTTAATAACTTTATACAGTAATTAATCTGCTTTAAAGTAATTATGTACAAAAATAATACATGAACATCGGGTCATACAGCTTTAACCCGAATGCGTTATTAAATTCTTAATGTGACATTAGTTAATGGATTCATTAAATACCGTTGTATTAAACCTTTATTAACTTCACATTACCTGCATATGGTGTTTATATATCTCAACTGATTCGATATGCAAGAGCTTGTTCTGGGTATAGTCAGTTTTTAAATCGAGGTAAGCTACTGACAAACAAGTTGATGGTACAGGGATTTCAACAGTCTCGATTGAAGTCAGCATTTCGCAAATTCTATGGTCGTTATAACGATCTAGTTCGTCAATACAACCTCACATTGGGTCAAATGCTGTCTGACGTGTTTCATACTGATTGTTAAGCCATTCTTGGCACACTGATTTTGACTGCGGATAACTCCGTTTACCTGATCAGGATATAGGGCTCACGGTGGGTGTGACCGGTCAACAGGGGATGCTTACTCCTCCTAGGCACCTGATCCCACCTCTGGTGTGTCCAGGGGTCCGTGTTTGCCCAACTATCTGTTTTGTATTGCTTGTAGGAGTTATGAGATTGATCACTGTTCGTTATCTTCACCTTGCATTAGTTAATATGACATTAAATATCAAAATTCCCATTAAACCAACATTAACGATCAATACCAATCCCATAATGCAACGTAATGTGTACTTCCTATCTATTACGCTGTATTTTGTTTACGATGATGAAAAAGGTCTGATGACCAAATAAAATATAACCCAGAAATCGAGGAGAAAATTTGACAGTAGATCGATTCGCGGGGTATAAAGAATTTTACCGAAAGAATTTCGGCGATATCTCGTTGTTTACTGATGATTTTATGATACCGTTCCCATCAGATTCTGGCGTTGGTTTCACAAGGTTTTACTTCCATTGACGGTCTTCAATCTTGCAAATTTTTATTGTCGCATTATCTGATTGGTTTCTGTTATCAACGCCTGTGAAACGCTTTGTACTACGTGGGTCTACCCCGATCGTACCACAAAGAACTTTGATAAAACTTACAATAACACGCAACATCGTTTTAAAGGAGGTGGGGGGAGAATTTGATTTGTCTAGATTTCTTCACTAGCATAATTCAATTTCTTTAATTTGCAACCCCCCTCCCTTTATACACGGTCTTCAATTTTTAAATACTAAATCGCATGTGGATGGGTGATTTGGAGAACTCATATGCTTCAAACTGCTAATAAATTGTTCTCCATATTGATTGATAACCACTACTAGTGAAAATCAGAAACGTGTGTGTGTGTGGGGGGGGGGGGGGGGTATTATGAAAATAACAAATAATAATCATTGAACATTAAACCCACCAACCACCGATTTTACACGCATAGGTAGCAAAAAAGCACACAAGACAATTAAAATTTGAATTCAAAAGTAAGTTTAAAGTACTATTTTTTGTCTTAACCCTATCCCAAACCATTCGATGGTCACCTCGTTTTGAACTTGAATTACATTTTCCACACAGTACCAACCAAATATGTACGAACTATTTTAATACATGTCATTAGGAATTTTCACACCTGAATTTATATAGATTAGAGATATATTCACTTCTGAAAATATAGTGTAATATACATTTCTGAAAGTTTTTACTTTTAAAATCTTAATAACAAATAGGCTAATATCTCAGCAATTTTAGTATAAAGATTGTTTAAAAGTTTCCAGTTTTAGGTCAGGTTATATAAATATCTTGAGGGGAATGTTGTTTTTTAAACTTCGTGTGCGATCCATTTGCTTTTGTGTGTATATACATATATATCTTTAATTTGAATTGATGTGTGCATTTGCCACACTTAACGGAAGTCGCCCTTTTGTTCATTGTATTAAAGTAATTAGGGTGTTAGTGACCCAGTAATCCCGTGAGTTACCCACAGACTTACCTATGCATAACGCTGAATGATAGCCTTTTAACTGTATGTCGTTATTCGGGTGTGATGAACGTCTTGCTTCTCTTAGCTCTAGTTCAAAGATGCCTCTTGGCGGGAACTGTCATCCGGGCTCCGGAAGCTGTCTGCCAAACAGGTCGTACTGGGGACGACTCCCCAGATACTACACCCCCCCCCCCCCCCCCGTTTTCTCTGAAGGACGGAGAAATGGGTCTAACCAGTAATCAAGGTGGGCGCGCCACGCCCCCTCGGAGAGACTTGTCCGAGGACGCCGGAAAACTGCGGCAAAGAGAGGACCCGGGCATACTCCCGGAAGAATTGAACTGAGACCTCTAAGGTCCCTACCCGGTGTGGAACAGGGATACCCTGTGACCCACACCCCCTAAACTTCTGACGGGGAAACCCCCCGAATTAGTCACCAGTTCAAACCAGGACAGCCTGTCCTGGGCCATGCACCCCTACCCGGTGGTAAAGGGAAACCCCCCCATAAAATCCACCCCCATGTGGACCAGGGTCACCCCTGGCTCTCACACTGAAACTGTGACCTCCCCCCAAAACCAGGGGAAAACATCCAGGAGCGACTTACCACTCCTGGATCACCGCCAGGGTCACCCTGCGGACACCATGCCACCCCCGAGGCATCTCCGCAGTAATGTACTGGGAGGTAACGAACCCAGGGGGTGACCTAGGGAACTCCTCCCCACCGACCGGAGGGCCCCCTATATCCCCGTCCAAAGGGCTCTGCCCGAACTCGAGCATGGGGGACGAATCCCCCTCACCCTGATGCTGGCGGGTGGCACCCCCTTCGATCATCTCTGGTCCAAGACGGTACCACTCGACCGGCTCCTCCTCCTCAAAGTCAAGCTCCCACCCCTCTGGCTGAATCAGTTCAATGGGGGGAGGCCCATCGTCCGAGAAGGGGGAGGCATCTCTCGGCTCCTGGCGGACGAACGGGGCCTCCTCAGGAGCTACCGGCGGCGCCGTGGGAGCAGCGGTCCCCGGAGCCGGATCCCCCGAGGATGGCCTCGTTCTGGCGCGCGAGGGACCCCCCGACGAGTTGGGCTTCATAGAGAAGTCCCTCAAGCGCCTACGACCTATCCTCTAGCTGGCGGCCAACCTCTTGTAGGCCGCCCTCTAGCAGGGGTCAATCTTGGCAAGCAAGACAGCCTGTGCCCTCCAATGGAGGAGGAGCGCGGGGTGGACGTCCCCGCGCAACTCGTAGACTGGGGGAGGGGCTTCCCCCACACTACGACACAGACTGTCCATGGCCTCCACCAGGTCTGGTGTGAGACCACCGTGGGGGTCCGGGAACACCTCCTCGGCCCGTAAGGAGACTGCCAACTCGGACAGAGTGGCACCTGGGCCGAGGAGGGTCCTGGCCAACCACTTCAGGACCCTCTCCCGGATGGACGAGACCTCCCGGGAGGGGGGGACGCCACGCCGGAAGACCGGCGGCAAGTGGGTCAGCGTGACATGCTGCCAGAGCTTCCGGGTAGCTACCCCACACAGCAGGGGGCACTCCGAGTCCCGACTGCTGTGGGGGCTAGGGGGATTGGGAGCCCCCGCATCCCTGGGGTCCCCAAAGTCCTCCCGGATCTTTACTGGGCTGGGCCTGCGGGGTGGCGGAGTGGCCCTCCGCCTCCTCCCGCTCTGGGACGAGGAGTCGTCCCTCTGGGAGCGTGCCCGCTCCCTCCTCCAGCTCCTGGGGGGGAAACCCCCCTCTGACTCAGCGTCACGTTGTCTCCTGCAAAGAGAAAGAAGGTGTGAGCCACCCGTACCCTTACAGGAGCAAGGGGAGCACACATAACTATCTAACCTCTCTGCATCTTCCAGAGTCACTCCCACACACTTCCCATGAAACCACTCCTCACACCTATCACACTGGATCATAAGTTTGCCATCGTCCACCTGGCGGCAGAGGCAATAGCGCGTTTTCCCCGAGGGGGCACTCGGGGGAGCCGGTGACGGCGCGCGATGTTTACGCAGTCTTCCCCGTCTGCGCTTCGGTGTAGGGGTTGGTTCCTCCGAGGGAACCTGTGCAACCTCTGGATCCTGGAGACTTGCCGGGTCCTGTGTCCTCGGGATGCCTTCCGGCTCTGACACAGCCCCGGTAGGGGTTCTAGCATGAACCCCTTCGTCTATGGCCTGACATGAGCCCTTCTCAGCTAAGTACCTCTCCCGGGCATTGGCAAGCCAGCGAGGTAAGTCACGGTCCTCGCAGTTTTTCATGCGGTCATGGTTGACCAGCATAACTGTCGTCTTGGTCCTTACTCGGTAGAGGTGGGCACTGAGCTTCTGAACCACCAGCCCTGGACCCTTCCTTGAGGGGCTGAGCTTACGGCATTTCCCCTTCACGGTGGCTGTGTCCAGGACATAGACAGTATCCCCCTCCTGATAGACCCGAAACCTGACCCTAAGGTCGTAGTCACGCTTCATGCGCTCCTCTGTAGTCCGAAGTCGGGCCCGGGCGATCTCGTGGGCGGCCTGGATGGACTTCTCCAGGTTCACCACATAGTCCTCTAAGTCTAGGTCCTCGCCTCGTATGGGGGGAGCATACATCGGGTCTGCCGGGGTGTTGGTCTCCCGACCTAACATCAACTTGTTAGCCGTAAACCCTGTGCTACGATTCACAGACGATCTCAGGGCGCCTGCTATCTGGGCCAAATCTATGTCCCAGCCGTTCTGAGCCTTTTCTATGTAGCACCTGACAGCATCCATTAACGTCCGATTGTACCGCTCTACTTGGCCATTGGCCGAGGGTCGGTAAGGGGTTGTTCGTGCCTTATGGATTTTCAGTAGCTCACAGACTGCTGCAAAGAGCTTGCTCTCGAAGTTGCGCCCTTGGTCAGTAAATACCTGGAACGGGCAGCCAAACCTGGCAAAGAACTGGTTCACTGCTGCTGAGGCGGTCACTTCAGCTGTCTGGGAGGGAAGTGGTACACACTCGACCCACTTAGTGAATTGATCCACCATAACAAGCACGTACTCGTTGCCACTGTCAGTCCTGGGCAGTGGGCCCAGGAAGTCCAAGTGCACTCTCTCCATGGGAGCTCCTGCATGATACTTTATCATCTCTGCTCGCGCGTGTCGCTGGGGATGCTTGTTCCTGCTGCAGGGCCCACAAGTGCTTACAAAGCCCTCTACTTCCCTCATCATGCCATACCAGAAAAAGCGCTCCCTAAGGCGGGCTTTAGTCCTGCTGATTCCCTGATGGCCTGAGGCAGGGACGTCGTGGCACAGCCTGAGAACTTCCTCCCTCAATTCCCGGGGGACTACCAATAGCCGACTCCTCGACTCTCCCTCCCCCACCAACTTCCAAAGGACTTGGTCCTCATCCTTCATGAAAAATTCCCTGTCGATCCAGTAATTTTTCAAAGCCGGGCTTGCTAGGAACAGCTCTCCCTCCGCCGGCTCTCCATCAGTTGACAGCCATTGGCCAAAGAGCTTCAAGTCTGCATCCTGCTGTTGGCTCTGCATCATCTCGTCTGCGGTCATGCCTACGAGGGACAGGGAACCACTGCCGGTATCTGTAAGTGTCCTAACAACAGCTGGTATCTGAGGACTGGTGAGCAACCGTACCTGGGTTCTGAACGGACCAGATGCCGTGTCGTCACTCTCAAGGTCCACTATCTGGCTGGGTGGCCCGATAATTTCTCAGGAGACATAGTTCCAAGCCGTCTCACTGATCTCAGGGCTGTGGCCCTCCGGAACGACTCCGGGCTTGCACAGGGCCAAGTTGATAGCCGAGTCCTCAGCCAAGTCAATTTCCTCGTCCGACGAAGGCTCTTCTAAGTAAGTCCAAGTACCCGGGCGGGCGAGTGGAGCCACGTCATCCACTTCCTCCACAAAGGTGTTCCATGACTGGTGAGCCTTCGTGCACTTCAGGCAACCTCCGCAGGGCAGGTCGCTGGGATGAATAGCAAAAGCGGCGCCAGAGGCACAAGATGAGTGTGGCAATCTGGATAGGGCATCAACGTTGATATGGCGCCGACCTGGGCGGTGCTGTATTTCCATATTATACTGGCTAAGTTCCTCTAGCCAGCGGGCCAGCTGATCCTGAGGGGATTTGAAGTTCAGCAGCCAAATGAGACTATGGTGGTCTGTCCGGACCCTGAATCTCCTTCCCAGGAGGTAATGGCGGTACATGCGAGTGAACCTCACAACCGCCAGTAGCTCCCGCCGTGTAGTGCAATGCTTCCTCTGGTCTCTATTCAGGCCAAGGCTCCCATAAGCTATAGGTTTCTCAACCCCGTCCTGAATCTGGCTGAGCTCAGCCCCTATGACCTCCCCTGACGCGTCCGTATCCAATTCAAACATCCCCTCTGCTATAGGCATGGCCAGTGTAGGCGGACTAGTGAGTGCTTTCTTCAAAGCGTCGAATGCTGACCGCTGCTCGTGACCCCATTCAAAGGGTTTTTTCCCTGTCACCTGATAAAGCGGGCACGCTAACTGGGCATACCCAGCTATGAAGGTCCGATGGTAGTTCGCAAACCCCAGGAACCTTTCTACCTACTTAACATTGGTTGGGGGAGCCCACTCCCTCACTGCTGCGATGTAAGTGTCCCCCATCTCAATACCCTTTCCGCTCACTTGGCGCCCCAAGAATTCAACCTTAGTCTGGAACAGCTCACACTTCTTGGGCTTGAATTTCAGGTCGAACTCCCGGAATCTCCGGAATACCGCTTTCAAGTTGTCCAAATGACCTTGAAAGTCCTTACCGAGGACTAGGGCGTCATCCAGGAAGGTCAGCACTATACTCCATGTGAGTCCCCTTAACACCTGGCTCATGGCACGGGAAAAAGTCGCCGGCGCATTGCACAATCCGAATCCCATACGAACAAACTCTTCGAGCCCGTACTTCGTGACAAAGGCGGTCTTCTTCCTGTCCTTAGGGCTGATCTTGATTTGGTGAAAAGCTGAGTTGGCGTCGAGCTTCGAGAACCACACATTGCCAGTTAAAGTGTCTAGACACTCGTCAATGAGGGGCAATGGGAATACGTCCTTCCGGGTCACGTCGTTGAGTTTACGGTAGTCTAGGCACCACCGAACTTGCCCGTCCTTCTTCCTGATCAGCACAGGGGCGGAGGCCGACTCTGACACCGAGGGCTGGATCACACCTGCATCCAACATCTTCTTAAGATGTGCTTCCTCTTCGTCCACGAAGAACAGCGGGGTGCGCCTCATCCTCTCCTTAACTGGACGAGCCTCGCCTGTGTCGATCTCATGCTCCAGAGCCGTGAAATTGCCAAAGTCGAATTCCCCCGTAGCAAATACGTCCTGAAATTCGTTGAGCAGGTCTGCGAGCATCCGTCGCTCCTCCGGGGTCAGTTCCTTGGACGAGCGATCAAGGAGGTCCTTCAAGTGTTCGGGGACTTCAGCCCCCGAATCAGGGTGGGGATTAGCCACACTGCAAACATTTCGGACTATGTCCGGGGTCGGCGTCCGAAATCCGGCCTCCGAGGCTGAACCTATCATACTGCCCTCTGGGATGGACACATCCTCGTCCGAGGCGTTGATAATGCAGGTCACTGCTGACCTCCCCCCAGTGTGATAAGTGTGCGGCACCAGTAGTAGGTTCGAGAGTCGTGTGATCTGAGGGCTGACTACGAAGTCTTCCAACTCCTTATCCAAATGACAAGGGCATAAGACGACTGAGGCAGCTGGGACCCTGATAGACTTTGTTACCGAAACCTGGGCCTCCTGTCCCCCTCCTGGGCGTCCGAACGTCATAGGGACCTTCTCCTTTCCCAAGGTCATGGTGCCATGCTCCAGGTCTAAGTGAGCCTTCTGCTGATGCAAAAACTCCATACCTAGCAGCATTTGGTCCTGCAGGGGAGCCACATACAGGTCGACGTTATGTTCTGTGTCTCCCAGGCAAACTGCCACAGGGCCAATGACGAAGCCTCTCATCCGAGCGTTTTCCCCTGCCTGAACCAAGGTCACATGCTGCTTGATGGGAGGCTTGGGGTCGAGCTCCTTGTAGACCCGGGTGGACAGCACACTCACCTCCACCTCAGTGTCTACCACTGCCTGTAGTCTGACTCCCTGGACTACCATTTCGACCATGAATCCGGTGGTTGGGCGTATCTGCCCTATAGGCACAGGCAAGTCTTCATGGGCTTCTCCCGCATGCCGGCATGGCATATCCACGGTCCCGTCCTCTGCCTGGCCACTGACCACCCCCAGCCCACATTCCTCCATGGGCTGAACCTGCGCCTTAACTGGCGCCGGGCACTCACTAGGCCTGGGCGCGAGATACGCGCCGGCCTGCTCCTCCTGAATGATCGAGGGCTCCTGATCCAGCAAGTCCTCCGAATCCTCCGGAAATTCCTCCCCATCCCCCTGGTTCTCTGCCCCAAACCTGGGCAGTTCCGGCACCACGATATCCTCAGGGAGCCTGAATCCCGACAACATATCCTTGGGAGAGGGCTCGTATTTGTCCTCCTCCCACCCTATGACCCAGTCATCGGATTCCTCCTCCTCCTCCTCGGATGCCTCCTTGAACCGCACTTGGAGTGTGCCCTTCCTGGAGCGGCGCATGCAGGAGGGCGCCTGCCTGTGTCCTCCTGCAAACCGACTTGTCCCCGTGCGAGCGTCGCACGACCCTGGCCTAACTGGGGAGCGCTCTGGAGTCAGCACCCTGACTTCCCGCTGCGTAGGCCCTCCACTAAATTGTGACTGGCGGATCTTGGTTCCCCGCCCCCGTGGTTCTGACGAACGTTGCTGTGTCTCGTGGCCGTCCTTAGGCTTGGCCTTGGCCCCTTGACCCTGGTTCGCCTCAGTTTTCCCCTTCAGCTCCGGGCATTCCCTCTTGAAGTGCCCCATGGCTCCGCATTTGTAGCAACCTACTGACTTCCGATTTCCGCTCAAAGGTGGCGATGAAGGTCTCCGAGGAGAGGGGGTCCGCCCTCGGAGTTCCTTCTCTATCTCCTGAAGGCGCTGGCGCATCTCCCTGAGTTCCTTGTCAGAATCGGGGGCCTCCTCCTAGGCTACCTGCCTCACATCCCGCCTAGGCTTCGACGACTTAGTCTGCCTCGAATGCTGGTAATACTGCATCCGATCAACAGCTTCCTCAACCGTCTTGGGCTGGCCATCCAGGGCATAGAGTCCTGCGTCCCGGTCCTCGGCGCCATAACACAGCCGCGGAATGGCGCGAGTATGAACATCTGGAACGGATGGGAAGGCTTGTGTGGCCAGGGTAAGCACCCTATCTGCACAATGTCTCAAAGACTCGCCTGCATTCTGGGACGCTGACTGGAAGTTCAGCTGGTGTGACAGGTCTGGCGCTGAGGATCCAAAACGTTTCTCAAATCTCCTCAGGACGTCGGTCAATGAGAGGTTGCGATCAGTGTCCAGCAACAGGGTGTAGTAATCACTGACAGTCCCTTCCAGGGAGAAGCAGAATTGGTCATGCTGTTCAGGCTCGGTCCACTGTTGGCTACGGGCCAAGCGAGCGAATTTGTGCAGGAAGGACTTCCAGTTAGTTTTCCCATCGTACCGCAAATCCTTGTACTTAGGCGCGTGTCTTTCAGTGCCCGTCGCGTATCCCCCAGACCTAGGGTACTGAGGGGCGGGCGTGGGGAGGTGGGGCACCGGAGCAGGCCCCTGGGCCAACGGTCCAAGGAAGGGGGTATGTGTGTCGGGAACACCTAACTGGGGCCGAACGTGAGCTACTCTACCCCCCTCGTCCCCTAACCCACAGGCCGTGGTGCCAGGATAAGCGGAGGGTCCCTGTTGATAGGGTGGAGTCATCATGATAGGGTAGGGCATAGGTGTGCTAGCGTAACCGCCAAGCCTAGGGGGTACCGAATGCTGGGGGTGGGGGGTATTCCCCCCAGCCCAAGGGTCTTGCACATGTGAAGGATGGGCATGTGGGGGTGGGGACCCTGTAAGTAGGTCATAGCTTTGGCTGGCCTGTGGGGGTGATAATTCCCATAAGAAATCCCTGGCTCCGAGAAAGGGGCGACTGGGGGATCCTGTGTGGGAGTGGGACGCTGTGAGCGTGAACCTAAGCCCCCCAGGGGTAAACTCTGACTAAGCTGGCCTACTGCCTGATCATCGGCCCACGAGCGAGGGAGTGGGGCCGAAAACCTCCGTGACCCTGGAGCATAGGGATGCAGGGAGGGGGTATGATGTTCCGGGAAAGTCCCTGAAGTAAATCCATAGTCGAAACCATCCCCCCTACCCGGTGTGGGCCTTGCCGAGACGTTAGGAATAACTGACCCCCCCCCCCCATGGGGGACAAGAAATCCTCCTCCCACCTATTCCTATCCCTAGACCACGAAGTGTCGAGTCCAGAACCTTTTCTGGGTGAATCTAGGCCAATTAGATTCTCTGCTGAGTTCCACCTACGCCGTATACCCCATTCTGGGCTGTCCCCCTCCCTAGAACCAAGTAGAGTGTCCGAGAACCTCACTCCCCCTCCTGGGGCACCCCTCAACCTACCACCCCCCTCCCTCAAACAGGAAGGCAAGGACGGCGTGACAAAGGGATCGCCGCCAACCAAGGATCCACCTTGGGAATATGGCTCTAACCCGGGACCTGACATACCGTCATAAGCCCCCCCCCCCCATAACCCCATGGGTTATCAACTCTACCTCAAGCTAACTGCGACAGCGTAGGGCCACGACGCGTGAACGCGGGGGTGTCTGGGTGGGCTCGTAAGCCCAATCCAGACAGCGCTTCATCAAAAGATGTATCCATAATACACAACAATGCACAAATATACAAAAATGCAAATGTCAATAATCTAAATTGATTCTGTAATTAAATATTAAATCCTAAAATAATCACAAAAATCTTAATTTAATTCAAAGTGAAAAAAAAAAAAATTCCAAGTCAAACTGAGACTTCCCGCCAATATGGCGGCTGACCAGCGTGGTGTGAAAAAACAACAAACTGTCAATTCACCGATAAGCCTGTGGCCCCACGTTGGGCGCCAATAAAGAAATTAGGGTGTTAGTGACCCAGTAATCCCGTGAGTTACCCACAGACTTACCTATGCATAACGCTGAATGATAGCCTTTTAACTGTATGTCGTTATTCGGGTGTGATGAACGTCTTGCTTCTCTTAGCTCTAGTTCAAAGATGCCTCTTGGCGGGAACTGTCATCCGGGCTCCGGAAGCTGTCTGCCAAACAGGTCGTACTGGGGACGACTCCCCAGATACTACAGTATTGTTAGATCCGCCTCTTCTTGTAAACGTATTACGACACACGAAATGACGTCACTCCTTGACAATACCGAAATCGATTAGATATATAACCTACATGTTTTCATGTCTTTTGTTTGGACTATTATACATTATACTTACCTGCTGTTCTGTGGACAGTGCGTGTGAATTATTTATTAGGCCTAGTCATCCATAATTTTGCCGATTGACTTCGTACGGAAAAGGTAAATTATCATCTTCATATCATTCGAATTTCCTCGTCAGTCACATTTTGGAGTGAAAATCGTTCGCGGAAGACTCCATCCTTTCATCGTCTGTCCAACCGCTATGTTAGCCACCATAATTAATGACCGCTTAATGTACTCCCCAAACCTACATTAAAGTTGATGAATATAATGAAGCTTTAATGCGCGGAATCGTACACTAAAACAATGATACAACGGAACTTAATGTCACATTAAATATTTTGAATTTAATGAGGCTTTGATGTCACATTAAATATTGATACAACCGGGTCCAGACCTTTAATGGTATTAATGCTTTTGACTTAGTAACCATGGTTTAAAAAATTACTGGCTGCTAGGAAATGGAAGTCAAACACATGATAATAATACGCTGTAGTATGATAAATTCTACATTGCTATTTATATATCACACCCCAGTCACCGTTTTCATAAATTGGTATATTTGACTTGCATCAGATCGTTCATATGATTAGGCTACTGCTACCAGAATGATACAGAAGTCTGCCGAATAATTTCTACTGCTTTGAAGTTCCATCAACATACATGTAGTATTGTAACGATTTCATACAGCTGTCATTTGTTCTAAAATATCTACTCATTTCATCATGGCATACCACGATTCAAGTTTGATTAAAGATTTCAAGGTTTACTTTTGTTTCTGTCACACTCAGCCAAGTGGGTAGGGCGCTCGCTCAGCAACCAGGATGTCCGGTTCGATTCTGAATCCTGGCGCTGCTTTAACTCTAACTGCGATATTTAACAGTGAAAATTGCTTGACCAAGCGCTCGGCATTAGAAGTGAAAGGATGGTCCATGTCAACCTAAGTGTAAAGGATGGTCCATGTCATCCTAAGTGTTTGCATTGTAAAGAACCCTTACCGTTACGTTTATTCCCGGCCAACATTTTGAAATGTTTATCCCATTTGGCCAACATAATGTATTTTACACCTGAATATTTATCTATGTATAGTGT
Source organism: Ostrea edulis (assembly GCF_947568905.1). Lineage (NCBI taxonomy): Eukaryota > Metazoa > Mollusca > Bivalvia > Ostreida > Ostreidae > Ostrea > Ostrea edulis. The sequence goes on from NC_079169.1 coordinate 22,888,686, forward strand.
ATTTTACACCTGAATATTTACCTATGTATAGTCTATTTCTAGTACTAAGACTAATAATTATTCCTCTTCATTCAAAATGCATAAATAATCAGAATTTTTTTTAAGGAATAAAAATACTTATTTATAATATATTTGAAACTCACGTTTTAAAAGAATTCTTTTTACTTATTATAGCAGCATCTATTTTAATGATCTGAAGTAATCGACTTTACAGTTAAAGTGAACGCCAAGTCTGGGTAAAATTTATGGCACTTTACCTACAGCTGTTGACATGTCGAATGGTGCTCAATAACATATTTTTATATCATTGCAGTATGACAAATAGAGAAGGTGATTATCGATTTTTGTTTGAGCTATTTTATTATCAGATACTAATATACTTACTAATTTTGTGTGTCGCTGCAGTTTGGGTGGTTGCATAATGTCTGATAATCGGCCTTTAAGCAATATATGAAGGCAGTGATAAGCAATTGTATCCACCGCGTGTGTACAATTGGTAGTATGTTTTGCGTCACACTGTGCGTAAGAGTTCCACAAAGGGAAAGAATTATTGGGCAACTCGGAAATTGCGTATTCTAAGTGAAGAGACTCAAAAAACAAAAGTCCGACCGGCGTTGCCACGATAGTCTTTACCGCCACTGGCGCTCACAAAGAGTCTTTACCGCTACTGCCCCGAGGGCCATGTGTGGCCCTGCATGTACAGCTGGTGACATCTCTGTATTATCGCAAAATTGTCGAAGGAATTTAATAATACAAAAAACAACAACAACCCACCAATAAAACCATAAGCCACTCTATTAATAGATTACCTTTCTTTACAGATCATTGCTTTTGTGTGACAGAATTAACCGGTACAGTTGTGAGGGCATCTAAAATTGCCCACAGCAAGCCTGACTGTTCCATGTACGACCTGACTGAGGCAGCACCTACCATAATGATACCCTCGTAATGCAGCGTCATTTCTACTTTGTATTTCCTCAATAAATGGTAATCTGTTAAACTCATTACCTACCTTGTGTTCTGTCGCAGTTGGATAGGGCGCTCGCTTCAGAACCGGGGAGGGGGTGCTCAATTTGCGATCCCGGCACCGTGTCGAGTCTAATACGTTTAACATACACTGTAATTGTGTAATTGCTCCTTCTTCAAGCGTCCAGCATTAGAAGTCAACGTAAACACGATTACTACACGTAGCCATGTCTCCCACCGCCGCAAAAAGAGTTAGCACAAAAGTCCCATGACTCCTGTAAAATTTGTCGAATCAAAATGACGGCGCAATATGATCAACTATATATGGTGACTAAGAATCCTACAAATTTGAACAAAATCCGTTGAGTGGTTTCGGAGGAGTTGCGTCCACAAAGTGTTCCTATAGTGTACTACATATGTACAAATTCAACAAAGTCTCATAACTCCTGTAAAATTTGTAGAATCAAAATGGTGGCACAATATGATCAACTACACATGGTGATGTACAAATTCAACAAAGTCCTATAACTCCTGTCAAAATTGCGACAAAATATGATCAACGACACATGGTGACTAACAATCCCAAAAAAATTATGAACAAAATCTATTGAGCGGTTTCTGAGGAGTTGCGTTCACAAAGTGTTCCTATAATGTAGCACGTACAAGTTCAACAAAGTCCCATAACTCCTGTAACAATTGTCGAATCTAAATGGCAGCAAAATATGATCAACTGCACATGGTGACTAACAATCCTACAAAATATGAACAAAATTAGCAGAGCGGTTTCTGAGGAGTTGCGTCCACAAAGTGAAGTGGGACAGACGGACGCACAGACACCGGTATTTCTATGTCCCCTTCCGTGTTGCAGTGGGCTTCCGCGTTGCGGTGGGGGACAAAAAATGAAAGTTATCCAAGTTATGTAGAGTTTGTCAAATGATCACAAATCTGTTCCTATGTCGCCAAAATCCATGTTGTTTTGCCGATGTTCATCAGTTAAACGAAGTTATAAATGTTAATATACCAGAGACAATCCCCATTCTATTGTCAGACACGGGAAACGATATTTATAAATATAAAATCCCTGCAAAAAATCGCTTTGGTGCAAGTGGATGGTCATAGCAATGAAGTATAATGTAGTACACATTTTTAGTCAAATATTTGATGTACACATTTTTAGTAAAATATTTGATGAAATTGACATTTTAAGCTCATTAATCACAAAAAGGAACATGTCAATAAAATTATATATCAAATCTGTTGATTAGTATTTTTGTGTAGTCGGTGAGCGAAGTCTGATGCGTCGGCAGTTCTCAATTTACCTCATTCCTGCAGTCGCAGGTACATGTATTTGAAATCGGCCTAGTAAGTAATATTTTGAAGTCCTTTATAAGTATTTAACGTACAGATATAAATGAAGACCTGATCACCAAAGATTACGAAGATATTGTCAATGAGAAACTCCAGCATATTTTTTGTTTCAACTTCAGAGTACTTGTGCGTGGAATCCGAGTTGTGTTTTACAAAGTATTTTTTGGATTGATCGATTGATTGGGGGTTTACGCCGTTTTGGCAATATTTCAGCCATTTTACGGCGGTTAACTAATTGAATGATGTTTGGTTGTGAGGGTTTGAGTTTCCCTGACGGCCCCCAGTGAGTCTACTCTTTAACATCAGGGAAACAATCTTTTCCGTGCAAAGGGGTTGTGATCCTTGACACGAGACACCCTTTAACGTCCCATCCGACGGACATAAACGTTAAAAATACATGCATAGCTCTTATCCTTGGACGAATTTGGCTCCACTTGTTTGGCACGCTGTTTTTGGCTATATTTAGATCTAAAACTTCATAGTTATTTCGGATTTCAAACAGTTCGGTTGAGCATCACTGAAGAGACATTATTTGTCGAAATGCGCATCTGGTGCATCAAAATTGGTACCGTATAAGTTTTACATGTATAGAAACAGGTTGAAAAACAAAAATAATTCCTATATATAAACAGTTGCATTATAAAAGTTTTCAAATTGTTCTGTAAAAGTCGCAGTCGTGTAAATATTGTATACTATTGTTTTCAAAGGTGAAAGGTCAAAGTTGAAATATCAGTTGATAGAAAACCTTGTAGGCAGAATACAAACCGAAATATTAGGGCTAGGAATGTCAAACTTGGTACACATACTCCTAATGCCAAGTGGAGGAGGTCTTTTGTCTTCAAGGTCAAAGGTCAAGGGCGCAGTATCACTTAATGGGGCATTAAGGGCCAACAATTGGAGGTTTATTGTCCTTTGGTAAAAAATGCTTATTATGATCATTGAATAAGCCATTCTAGCTATTTGAGTGCATATAACTTGATATATTCAGAAATATATAGGTTCATGTACATTGTACATGATATTGGAGGTTTATTGTTGTGACGTGTATCCCGAAATGTTAATTTTTTAACATTAAATACCACAATATTCAACGTCATAGTAATAAAAAAAGTATAGAATATATTTAAAAAAGAAAAACATTTCTAGAATGCCTATATCCTAAAGAATATCATATACAGAAATAATCGATATCTGAAGCAAGGCCATTTTTCATGGTTCGTGGGTCATGTTCTTTGTCGAATCAAAATGACGGCACAAAATGATCAACTACATATGCAATCGGATCACGTGCTCGTCTTTTTCCGTAACCGGTAAGAAGACTCGGACGTGGATCGGCGCAAGAATTGCATCAAATCGATGCATTTCTTCGCCGGAAGCGCGCCTGTGGATGAGTAGTTAAAAGGCCAGAACTGAATCCCTGTATAATGTGTTATTTATATTTTCGCCACAGATTAGTTTTGGTATCATTAACGTTTTATTCACTCTAATACATAAATATATAAGTGGAATATTATAGTGGTAGAATACTTTAGATATGTATGATATCTTAGATTCATTTGAAAGCTCACGTTTCATATTGTAACGTACGACTGTGACGTCATAGTTGCATTTGTGTACACATGGCAACATATTGATGGCGTCGATCCACATACGAGGTTCATTTGCGGTTACGGAAATAGCCCAGTACTTTCGATTGCTACACATGGTGACTAACAATCCTACAAAATTTGAACAAAATTCGTTGAGCGGTTTCGTCGGAGTTTCGTCCACAACGTGTTTATATAGTGTAGCATGAACAATTCAACAAAGTCCCATAACTCCTGTAAAAATTGTCGAATCAAAATTGCGACATATGATCGACTAACAATCCTACAAAATATGAAAAAATCTATTGAGCAGTTTCTACGGAGTTGCGTCCACAACGTGTTCCTATAGTGTAGCACGTACAAGTTCAACAAATTCCCATAACTCCTGTAAAAACTGTCGAATCAAAATGGCAGCGAAATATGATTAACTACACATGGTGACTAACAATCTTACAGAATATGAAAAAATCCGTTGAGCGGTTTCTGAGGATTTGCGTCCACAAAGTGAAGGGGACGGACGGACACCGGTATTTATATGCCCCCTTCCGCGTTGCGGTGGGGGGGGGGGTGGTGGGGGGGGGGGTACGGATGTATATTTAATTGCTGGGATAAAAGTTAGAAATTCATTTCAAAATTAAAGCTGTATGGTCCGATTCACATCATTTGTTTTCCATCTCGTAAAAACGATATTAAATCATCGCACGTATGTAGTTATGAGGCTGTATGACTTATCAAACATTATTTCACCTGTTTTAACCAAAAAAAAATTCTCTTTAAATCGATGTTTACAAATAACCGCGTCACTCTGCCATTCCAAATGACAGTCACGTGAGCAGTTCAAACTTTCAGATCATCGGTGGTCTTATCTTAGCTGCAATAATGTAACCCTCTGATTTTTTTTTTTTAGGGAGAGGGCTACAACTCCTTAGGATCTCCGTAATGGTGCAAATGCGGGAGTGATTCACTCCCGCAACATTTGCGCTCATTCTAAACATTTCCTGATTTTCTTTACGTAAATAAAATGATATTCTATGTTTCTTAGTCAATATATATATTTACAACCTGCAACTTTAGATTTGTGAGTCTCTATTCTACCGTTTTCAACAATTTCGATAAATTCCAATTTCTCGATTCATATTTGTGCGCCATGTTTGATGTACTGAAGTTTCAACTTCCGGTTGTCAAGTCATTTGCATATGCTATATAAGGTAGTATTTACATCAATGGACAAATATGGAGGCGAAAGCAATTTCGTCGGTATTGAAAAGGTTTGAATTTAATATCAAGTTAAAAACCGAACAGCAGAGTGTAAATTCTTTCTGCAACAATATGATTTTCCTTTCTTTGTCGAAGTGGCTCGAGTAACTACATTTTCACGCTGATTGTCAATATTTAGGTTTTTCATTAGATCCACCTACGAGATCTCGCGATAACAAGCATGGCGGAGCAGACGAAGAATTTTGCATGCTGTACATTATATTTAATGAAAAACACCTTTATTAGACATGCCCGAGCACACAAAGTTGGTACTCCTTTTGGTGTAAACAACATTTGGGACTAATACACAGAGTTTATTATCGGTTATTCATAAAATTATTTTGCACCATTACGGAGATCCTATGGAATTGTAGCCCTATCCCGAAAACGTCAGAATAAAAAAAAATTGGATAGGGCTACATTATTGGGGTGCAGGACTTTTCGGCACCAAGACGTTTCGGCACTTTATTATTAAGACGTTTCGGCACCAAGACGTTTCGGCACTTACTTTAAGACACAAAATCTGACAGTTTCTTTCAGTTGTTATCAAGACATCAAAGAAGTAACACATCTTGCATACAATATACATACATGCTGTTACAAGTAATGTCAGTTGTCGAATGATGATACAAAGCCAATTGCGAACACTTTTGAGTCAAAAACGTAAAAAATCGTTACTAACTCTTAACTATTCGTAACAGCACATTATCAACACGTTAACAGGTGGTAATTTACACGTAAAAGCTAAGCTAAATCGTAAATTTTCGTAAAATACTCGTAACAATCCCTAAATCGTAAATGTGTGCCGTAAATGCATCGCAAGAACTCGTAATAAACTGTAAATGACCCGTAAATACTTTTAAAACGTTCTTAAACAACTCTTTAAAGTGTCTAAATCGTGACAATCCGTTTACTTTTACGGATTTGTGGAATAGGTAAGGATGCGTAAGAAAACTCCGTGAGTGTGAAGGTACCATTATCATTGGTATGCAATATCATCTAGTGCTTTTTCTTTATATATGTACTGTGTCAGTTGTGTATTAGTTTTTGTGTTAATATACTGGATTATCTGTATTGTAATAAAAATATAGAACAGAATTAAAATTGAACAGTGTTCCTTGCTTTAATGTAAAACTTAAACGGTACCAATTTTGATGCACCAGATTCGCATTTCAACAAATAATGTACCTTCAGTAATGCTGAAGCCTAAAACATTGGAAATCCGAAATTATAATAAACTTTGAAGAGTTGGAGAAAAAAGATCGAGTGCCAATAAATGGAGTCAAATTCACCCAAAGATCAGAGCTATGCAAGAGAGAGAGAGAGAAAGAGTCCTTAATTTCGAAATAAATTTCTACATTTTATCATAACAATTGAATTTAAATTATATCCATATTTTCAAGCTAGTAACGAAGTAAATAGCTACTGGACTGTTGAAACCCTTGAGGACTAACAGTCAACTATCACGATCCAGGGCTTACACGGTTCGAATTTTTATTCACAAGATACGCTTTTCGACAAATATTGTCTCTTTCAGTGATCTGTTTACATGAAGAGATTATTTCAAAAGAAATATATTTATCATTAACTGTAATCTAAAGGAAATGAATAAATACCATGCACAATGCAATTAAGTATAAAAGTAAACTCTAATCAAATGTACAAAAATAACAGGTGCCGAAACGTCCTACACATTGGCCGATTCAGAAAGGCCCCTCAAATTTACAATATAATGTTAGTAAAACTCAGGATTTTTGCCGAAACGTCTTGGTGCCGAAACGTCTTTGCTGGTGCCGAAACGACCAGAATTCAGACGGTTACATTATTGCAGCTAGTCTTATCTGTGTAAAGCCGTGTATTTTGTTACAACAGTACCGTGGCATAAGTTTAATAGAAATAAAAATATCAAATACCTCTTAGTAATTCGTTGTTTTACGCTCTTTCAGCCTTAAAACTAGACAGTTGCGTCTGAGTTAAAGACCAAAAAAAAAAAAAAAAAAACACCATACGGTTTCTCCACGGATCAGTGAATGTGGGCGGAGCTTATCCATGGTCAATGTTATTTACCTGGCCAAGAGATCAGTTGTGTATATTTTTGATGATATACACAGGAAACTTCTCAGGTTATCACAAATTATGCTTAGTGTCTTGATTTGTGCCCCCCCCCCCAAAAAAAAATAATTAAAATTTCTACTTACATGCATACCGCATTTTTATTTCCCGTAAACCTTCAAACTTGGTCATATTTATGTATTGCAGATAACAGGTTTAGCCCATTTCTAAACCTTTGCTTTTTAAAACTTCTAATTAAACTGTTATATATCGTATATAAATAATTTCCTAAATAAAATATTACCCGGCGTTTCCGGGCACATCCTGGTGTCCTGGGAGTTCGTGGTGTCGTGGGAGTAGTAGTTAAAATATCCATGTTTCGAGAGAATGAATAAATCCAAGTAGATCTGTGTACATGTATAACCAAATGAAGAATGATCAAGATACCCCTCAATATGGGCCTTCTGTAGGGTTTCTGTGGATGTAGTGTTGTGTAACGATGGTATCCCAAACAGAAGCTGACACATAGCTAGTCTACCCCCCCCCCCCTTCTCTCTCTCCCTTACTCTCAATCATTGACTAAATGAGTAATTATTGTCATACGTATGCAACACTATTGCCATGCCATGCCATTTCATCTATCTTTATTATTGCTACAGTTTTACACATTTCTCTCTCTTTATAAATATAAAACCGTGATAAATTATAAATAGCTCAATAACTCTCTCTCTCTTTATAAATATAAAACCTGATAAATTATAAATAGAAATATCTCAATAACTATCTCTCTCTCCCTTTATAAATATAAAGCCGTGATGAATTATAAATAGAAATATCTCAATAACTTACTTATGCTTTTTTCCTATTGTTTGATTTCTGATTGTGTAATTTATAATCCATGTGTTATCCCAAACAGAAGCATTTTTTAAAACTACTGTAACAGTTTTACGCATGGGCAATATAACCATTATACATGTTGATGTGCTGCGCCAATAAAGAATTGTTCCTTTTTTTTTTTTTATATAAATATAAAGTCATAATAAATCATTAATAGAAAATATTCCAATAACTTATGTTTGTTTTTTTTAAATTTTTATTATTATCATTGTTTGATTTCTGATTGTTTAATCTATAATACATGTATATAGATGGAGAGAGAAAATACGATGATAAATTGCATTGTGTAGGGGACATTAGTCATTAAAATATTCTAGGTGGGAGTCAATGCTATCAAAACTCTGGTATACTGGGGCTTTCCTCCAGATCTAAAGACTGCCGGTCATCATTAGCCATGATTGTTATCAAAACATCTTTCTTAGGTAGCTGCAGACCACAGTCTCTGTAAACGTCAATCAACCTAAGCTCTGTTGTTAAAAATTTGATTGATCGGTGGCTTATCATTGATCACCACACAGGTAAAATTCGGGGGCGTTAACTTAAAGTTGGGTCTTTAATACATCATGTTGGGATTCCCCTGACGTGCTTGGGTCTATTTATAGACATCTAAAACTATAATTTATGGGATGGTTTATATATGTACCACACTATATTTAATTTCTAAATAATATTCTCACTGTTTTCTTTTACATGCAGATGTTTTCAAGCATGTGATTAAGGGAAAATTAATAACTTTATAATGTAATTAATCTGCTTTAAAGTAATTTTGTACAAAAATAATACATAAACATCGGGACATACAGCTTTAAAGTTAATGCTGACTATTTGTCAAAGTCAAAATTAGTAACTATTTCAAAAGGTGCAAAATCATCTCCTCTCTTGTATGCTGATGCAGTGGATAAAGGTATTGATGTAACCCATGTTGACATTAATTGTGGACTGTTTTTTTTAAAGAAAAATTATTATCAAAGAGGTTGCAACGGAAACTCATTGGGATGTCACTGCGGACATAAAGTAGTACTGTAAAGAATTCAGAAGTTGGTTTTGATAAACACAGGAAGCAGACCACTGGCGTCAATACACAGCTCTATTCTATGCTTTAGATCTTTAAGAAAAAACCCAAAACAGCCTCTCATTGATTACCATGATGAAACTAAGAATTATTGTGATTGATTGAATATTGTTTTACATCCCTTTCGAGAATATTTCACTCATATGGAGACGTCACCACTGCCGGTGAAGGGCTGCAAAATTTAGATCTATGCTCGGCGTTTATGGTCATTGAGCAGGGAGGGATCTTTATCGTGCCACACTTACTGCGACACGGGACATCAGTTTTTGCGGTCTCATCCGAAGGACCGCTCCATTTAGTCGCCTCTTACGACAAGCAAGGGGGTCCTTAGGACCTATTCTAACCCGGATCCATTATAAGAAAATTGCAATAGAAATGGGAAAAGCATTAATTAAAAATTTTCATTATGTTGTCTGGCCAAAATATATTCACAAAATTATTGAGCATGTTCAAGAACTAATTGAAAGACGAACTGGACCAGGTACAGTGGGTGGGATTTTAGGTGAAGGAAAGGAAGGTGGAAATAACATATTTAGCCATTTTCGAAAAAATTGGTCAGGAAAGGTAGTACTCAGGGTGGACTACGTGATGTGTTTATATTGGCTGTATAGCAGCCCGGTCATGGTAAAATTAGCTGAGGTTTCGTATAAATCCAACAAATGTGGATTTTGTTTGAAGGAAGGTCATGCCAGACGAACTTATCCCCTAAAATTATAGGTCACATGTACACACATCACAGTGACACACACACTTTGTATGAGATACATATTATATATAATATGCAGCATATTATGATATTGTAATCCTGAATCATTTGATCTTTAACCAAAGGAAAATTTCATGATTTGTTTAGTGTATGCCTATCAAATCATTGTTTTATAGATATGAAGGAAAGTCATTCTTATCTTGATATTGAAGAAAATGTGGATGTGTCCTTTTAAGCAAGCCAGTTCTTAAACCCCAAGTAATTGACATTTCTTATAGTTTTCATCATTTGTAGACATACATAAATATGTCTTGACTTGTTTGTCTGTCCCTTTAATTGTCGGTGACAGGAAATCTAAAACATGAGAAATAAGAAAAAACATTTGTTTTTAATTTTCAGACAATTTGACCTGAGTATTGCTATCTGATTTGGTGTCCATTCAAAACAAATAAATACAAAATGCATAAAGTGACTTTTATTGTGTTGTTTTTCCTGCTTGTATTTCTCACAAATGTGTTTTCCTCTTGGTAATCGCTTATAAAGCAGTCCAACACAAAACTGATGCCACAATCGCCAGCAGGATGATTCACATTGAATCCATGCAACTGGAGAAATTTCATGTGAATTTTCAATTTTACAATCAGATTTGAAATCACATGGTTATGGTTGCATTGCTTTTTGGTGTAAACAAATAAAGAATCATTAATTCCTCCTACAAGCATAAAGCAATTATTAGAAAGCTAAAATCAAGAATGTCCACATGTTGCATATGATGGATCTACTGGGAAAGAAATACGATTTGTTCACAAGATTAAAAATGCTCATTGATTATGCAAAAGTGGAGGTCCAGCGATTTCCTTTTGGCTTTCTACATAGCCACCTAAAGTGTAAAGACAGTCATAAGAGGCAATAACAGTGATATAAAAAGTACATTGGTTTTTCAATTGGCACAGTAATTTTCTCAAGAAAATAATTTTCAGGAGACTTGCTTATGAAATTTAAGGCAACATATTCATTGATTGGAAGCCTTTCTGATGGTTCAAAACCTTCATATGTTACACCACCATTGTAAAGTACTCTTAATGTGTCATAAGAAGAGTTCAGGCATGCTATCGCAGCGTGATAAGTCCTTGGTGCGACATCAGGAAATCTATCAGGTTTTGACCAAAAGCAAGTTTTTGTGTTTAATATATAAAAAGAACCATCTTTACAAATTTGTAAAAATGTTCCTGAGCGTTGCACCACTGGTTTCACGCTGCGAAAGAGACAAGTCTCCATGCAAGAAAAGTATATCATCTGTTATTTTTGTCAAGGAATGACCTGTTCTGGAAGATGGAACAGTGTCTGTCTGGAATGATTTACCTATTGCCTGGCCCCCTACAACACATTAAACACTGTTTACGTTCCACTTGCACTCGTGTCAAAGACATAAAGATCATTTGATGTAGTCGGTTTTTTAAGGCCTCCCCATACAAATAATTTGTTGTCCACATGACTACAGACACTTGATTGAAGTGGAAGGAATTCTGATCCCGACGTGCCTATCTTACTACTACAAGGCCAAGGCGATTCTTTTGTCCATCTGGCAACCCCAAAAAAGCATACGACTTTAATACGTCACCATCAGATAATTCTTTTGTTTTTGATTTTATGCACGAGTGTCCTTCTGGTGGGTAATAATGAAATTTCTTCAAATCCAGCTCTATCTTCCGTCTTGTAGCTTTACCACACTCGTCGAACTTTGATTTAAATGGTAAAAATCGTCCGCCATCGTTTACTTAAAAAATTTACATATACGTGTTTCCGCTTCTAAAAATACATCGGATGTTGATATTTTCTTACCTGTATATTAGTATTGCGCATATACCAAACTACGCATATTAACTACTTCCGGTAGGAGCATGAAAATTGTTTGTGCACCTTCGCCTATCAATATTTGAAGCGTGTCGCCGGTTAATCCTAGTGCGCCGGATTGTTAGAATCACGTATGCTATTAGCAGAAGCATTTGAAACTGTTTTTTGGTTGATGCATATCTTCAAACATCGTTTTTCAAACACGTCTACATTTATAAGGCTGATTGTTTTTCTTGGCCAAATAATTCAGTAATCTGATTTATGACCCGCACTAAAAACCGTAGTCATATTCGGAAGAGCTTTCCAGCATAACCAAATAGGACAAATGGTGAATTTATTAGTATAGAACCACTTGTCTTGTTTGGTTATGCTGGCTGGCAAGCTCTTCGGAGTCCCACCAAAACAAATTCACAAAACAAACATGAGTATAAAAAACATTCATCAGATTTCATATTTGCATCAATAGCGAACTTCCATTTGAAAATAAAGTTTCCTTGTGCATGTACATGTAGCATTCCTCCTAAAAAGAACTTTATGTGAAAGTAAACCCGTAACCTGTAGTCGACATTAAATACAAATAACGGTATCTTACATCAAATCTAGAACACTATAAACCAATACCGACCCGCGTTTACCACTAATAACCATTGCCTTAGGGAATTCGTCCATCAAACTGTGATCGGCTGACTAATGTATTCGGCATGTTGTAAAGCATAGAGTTCATACCTTGCTAGCTGCAATAATGTAGCCCAATCCAATTTTTTTTTATTCTGACGTTTTCGGGATAGGGCTACAATTCCATAGGATCTCCGTAATGGTGCAAAATAATTTTATGAATAACCGATAATAAACTCTGTGTATTAGTCCCAAATGTTGTTTACACCAAAAGGAGTACCAATTTTGTGCTCGGGCATGTCTAATAAAGGTGTTTTTCATTAAATATAATGTACAGCATGCAAAATTCTTCGTCTGCTCCGCCATGCTTGTTATCGCGAGATCTCGTAGGTGGATCTAATGAAAAGCCTAAACATTGACAATCAGCGCGAAAATGTAGTTATTCGAGCCACTTCGACAAAGGAAGGAAAATCATATTGTTGCAGAAAGAATTTACACTCTGCTGTTCGGTTTTTAACTTGATATTAAATTCAAACCTTCTCAATACCGACGAAATAGCTTTCGCCTCCATACTTGTCCATTGATGTAAATACCACCTTATATGGCATATGCAAATGACTTGACAACCGGAAGTTGAAACTTCAGTACATCAAACATGGCGCACAAATATGAATCGAGAAACTGGGATTTATCGAAATTGTTGAAAACGGTAGAATAGAGCCTCACAAATCTAAAGTTGTAGGTTGTAAATTTATATATTGACTAAGAAACATAGAATATCATTTTATTTACGTAAAGAAAGTCAGGAAATGTTTAGAATGAGCGCAAATGTTGCGGGAGTGAATCACTCCCGCATTTGCACCATTACGGAGATCCTAAGGAGTTGTAGCCCTCTCCCTAAAAAAAAAAAAAAATCAAAAAAAAAATCAGAGAGGGCTACATTATTGCAGCTAATACCTTGCCTGTTCTCAATTGAGCGTGTATTGTAAATATTAGTAGTACAGAATATGCATCAATATTTTTAATATTTCATAAAGGAAATGTTTATCTACAAGCTGTTGTAGTATGTTTGTACATAGCAACTGTTGTTTAACGTAAACCTTCCCTCAAAGTATTGAATTTTCTGTCAACCAAATGTATGTAAAACATCTCGACAACAATTTGGAGATGTACTGAACTGGAATAGAATTTTGATTGATTGAATGTTATTTGACGTCCCTCTCGAAAATATTTCACTCATATGGAGACACTGCCGGTGAAGGGCTGCAAAATTTAGGCCTATGCTCGGTGCTTATGGCCATTGAGCAGGGAGGGATCTTTATCGTGCCACACCTGCTGTGACACGGGACCTCGGTTTTTGCGGTCTCAACCGAATGATCGCCCTATTTAGTCGCCTCTTACGACAAGCAAGGGGTATCAATCACAAGACAAGCTTTTGCGTATTGAATTAGTTGAAAGATCATATGCAGCTGAAAAAAGAAAATCAGTAAAGGAATTTGTTAATACTGATAATTTGTTACAAAATCAGTGTAAAAAAACTCCATGTTTTACTTTATCCTCTTTATTGAAGGGTCACGACCTATTCGGACATTGTAATGATGATATAAAACATCTTCGCGTTGGAGAGGTTCGGACTTTGTGTAAATAGAAGTGCTTGTAAAGATGCTGGAGGTTATTACCGTGTGTTTGATTGTAATACTGTGTATTTATCACTATTGGAAAAGCTCTCAATGTAAAAACAATTTCCCTGGACCGAGATGCATACCTTTCTTTGGTGTTTGCTTTAACGTTGACCTAAATCGTCTTCATTTGAAATTATACGAATGGGCTTTGCTCTATGGAGATACTTTTAAATTTTCTGTATTTGGAAAATCCTATATTTCTTTAAATTCGGCCGATGTCGTACGGGATGTCCTAGGCCATGAGCCAAATGCCACCATCGCGGCATCTCGGGAGCCGTCATTTTTTGGGCAATATTGTTTGGAAAATTATTCAGACATTGCATTTTCTCCAAACGACAAAGAATGGACGATGAGACGCAAGATTTGTCATCAACTTCTGCATACTTACGGGGAAGGCATGCATTTGCTCGAGGACGAGATTCTGCAGAAACTTGCAGATATGAAACAATTCATTCGAGAAAATGAAGAGAAGGATCTGGATCCCCACGATATGGTGGAAGAATTCTTATTCAAAAACCTGGCTTCACTGGTAAATTTAATTTTAATGCTGTATGATCCATGTATTATTTTCGTACATAATTACTTTCAAGCAGATTAATTAGTGTTTGAAGTTATTCACTTCCCCTTAATGCATGCTTAAAAACATTTGCATGTATAAAAAAAAAAAAAAAAAAAAAAAAAAAAAAAACAACGTTGAGAGGATCATTTAGAAAGTAAATATAATGTGGTACGCATAAATCATCTGGGACACCTCGGGCCTCTCACCGAAAACACGGTGTTTTTCAGTGAAATACCCGAGGTGTTCCGGATGACACATAAATTATACATTGTAAGCTGTCTATAAACAGCCCCACGCGCGTCAAGGGGATCCCTACATGATGTATCAACTCAGAAGCCACTGTCTAATTCTAATACCAAGGATGTACACAGATAAGGTCACCCATTGACTGAAAGTTTGAACTGGTCACGTGGATGTCACTTGAAATGGCAAAGTGACGCGGTTGTTTGTAAACTATGATTTAAAATCAAATAATTTTGGTTAAAACATATGAAAAAATGTATGACATGTCATACAGCCTCTTAACTACATACGTGCGATCATTTAACAGCGCTTTTACAAGATTGCGAAAAATTGACCCATGCAACTTTAAAAGAAAATAATGCGAATTGCATTTATTTAACAAATACTTGCATTGCGTAAAGCGCCTTCCATGAAAGAATGAGATTGATTACTGTTCGTTATCTTCACCTTTCGTTTGAATCATTTATCACAAATCCGTCCAGGCTTGCATTTCTAAAAGAAAAAATCTTAATTTGGTTTTATCTCATGTTTTCAAAGTATACAAAATTACACGCATTTTGTCTTCCTTATGGTTATAGTAATTAATTCTAATAGTCTGTTCGCCGAAATACTGCGATAATTAACCTCAATACAGACTTAAATCTAAACCCCGAATTCAAAACGTCCCGTGGGGACCCGGGTTAAAATAGGTCCTCGGGGTATCAGGAGAACCTGTACCAAGGAGAACTCGTATCCGGGTACGAGTTCTCCAAGAGAAGTCATACCCATCAAAATCTGGGTACGAGTTCTCCCGGAGAAAAAACAGTCAATCTATCTGATACAGAAAAAACTTTGTCATTTCCGTCATAAAAATCTGGATACGAGTTCTCCAGGAGAAAAAAACGTCGTCATTGTATCTGATAAATCTGGGTACGAGTTCTACTATAGAAAAAAACAAACTTTGTTATATGCAAGGTGAAGATAACGAACAGTGATAAATCTCATAACTCCTACAAGCAATACAAAATAGATAGTTGGGCAAACACGGACCCCTGGACACACCAGAGGTGGGATCAGGTGCCTAGGAGGAGTAAGCATCCCCTGTTGACCGGTCACACCCGCCGTGAGCCCCATATCCTGATCAGGTAAACGGAGTTATCCTATGTAACAGAAATGTGGATGCAACTCCTCAGAAACCGCTCAACGGATTTTGTAGGATTGTTAGTCACCATGTGTAGTTGATCATTTTGCGCTGCCAGTTGGATTCTACAATTTTTACAGGAGTTTTGGGACTTTGTTGAATTTGTACGTGCTACACTATAGAACTAATTTTGCTGGAAAAAAGAAAAAGTTTAGAAACATGCGTTGTGTTCATTAAGTCCAAATTTCGACTCGAGTTTCTTTGGAGAAATTTAGGCCTCGCACAATGTAAATGTTTTCAGTAAATTTCACTTGAATATGATTTCTATTTTTAGGTGGCTGGAACTACAGATCGACAATTACAGGGACTGATGAAAGAAGTAGATGAAAATTCCAACGATATTGCAACGCCAATGGTCGACCTCGCCTTTCGAACCTTTCCTTTCCTGCAGTTTCTGCCCCTTCCCGTCGCCAGAAAACCATCCCTTGTCAAATTCTGTATTGATGAAATGATGAAAACAATCAAGAAAATAACGGTTAGTATAAATAAAATTCACGTATAGAGGTATACAATCATAACGTGTGGGACATATTGATTTTGAACGGATTTTCCTCATTTCTCTCAATTCCTTTATTGTCTATCGTCTTAACATAGCCGGTAGCTTAAAGGGTTTGCTTTTGGAGGTTCCCGGTTTGATTTTCGACCACGTCAACTTTTCAAACCGAAGACGTTTAACATAATATGTGACTATTTATTCGCCTAGCGCCAAGCACATGAAGTGAAATTCACGCCGGATGTTTCAAATTTGGCGTTGTAAACATACGACCTAAACGGTTACCTGAGTACCATAGCCCGTAGAAAGATGAAAAGGAGAAAATAGGAGAAGTTATTAATCTCATAACTCCTACAAGGAATACAAAATTAAACGGTGGGCAAACACGGACCCCTGCATATGTCGGAGGTGGGATCAGGTGCCTATGAGGAGTAAGCATCCCCTGTCGACAGGTAACACCCCCGTGAGCCACAACAATTGGTGTTAAACATGTCATAGAGCATTTAGGGTTATGCTGTCTCGAGTAAAGTTAATTTTTTTTTTTATAAATGTACCTCAGTGCACCCCACACTATATGTCGTCATAATATAAAGAACGTCACAACGTACAGGTCTATCGCGGATAACATGTCATATTATTGTTCAAGTTGTATGTGTAAATCTGTTTGTCACATGATTTTTTCAGTTCTCATTGATTTATCGTATTTTTATACCCCCTGCAACAAGTTGTGGGGAGGGGGGGGGGGTATACTGGAATCGGGTTGTCTGTCTGTCTGTCCGTCCGTCTGTAGACGCAATGGTTTCCGGGCTCTAAAGCATTATCCTTTCCACCTACCGTCACCATATCATATATATGGACTACCCATGAAATGAAGATGTTCCCTATCGATTTTGGGGTCAAAAGATCAAAGGTCAAGCGCACTGGACATCGAAGTAGCAATATGGTTTCCGGGCTCTAAAGCGTTATCCTTTCCACCTACAGTCACCATATCATACATATGGACTACCCATGGGATGAAGATGTTCCCTATCGATTGTGGGGTCAAAAGGTCAAGCGCACTGGACATTGAAGTAGCAATATGGTTTCCGGGCTCTAAAGCATTATCCTTTCCACCTACAGTCACCATATCATACATATGGACTACCCATGGGATGAAGATGTTCCCTATCGATTTGGGGGTCCAAAGGTCAAGCGCACGGGCATTGAAGTAGCAATATTGTTTCCGGGCTCTAAAGCGTTATCCTTTCCACCTACAGTCACCATATCATACATATGGACTTATCATGAGATGCAGATGTTCCCTATCGATTTTGGGGTCAAAAGGTCAAAGGTCACGCGCACTGGACATCGAAGTAGCAATATGGTTTCCATTTAAATTTTTTATTGGCTTTTTTCATCGCATGGAAATGCTGTGTTCCTAGATACCTTTTGGATCATAATACTGAAGTTTTACCTATTACCAACACCCTTTGGGAGATTGGGGTAAGCGGGGGCTATTCTTAGTGAGCATTGCTCACAGTACCTCTTGTTATATATAGAGTGTAGTACAGTAATCTTAATATTACATAGTGACCTTGAATTAGCCCCCGATGCGCAGTCATTGAGAATCTTTTGTACATATCAATTTGGCACATGTGAAAGATGACGATACTTTTTTTTCGATCAAGGCATATTCCAAAAGGTAACTAGTTGCGGATTTTTTTAAAATTTGTAATATTTATTCAACTATCACATTTTATATCAAATATTCATCTACATACATATACACATTTCCATATATACACCAACACACCCATAGAAGATATGTACACGCGTTAATGTGAAAGTCGTATTAAATATAGAAGAAAAGAGAATAGAAAAAAAGGAGAAAGGAAAGAAGAGAGGAGAGAAGAGAGGAGAGAAAGTTAATTAAATGAAAAAAATACATAATATTATATTATAAATGGGACACATGTTCGGGAGGGGGGTAGTAAGAAAAATTAGTTTTCAAATAGATTGATTGATTGTATCTTGCTTAACGTCTCGCTCGAGAATTTTAACTCATATGGAGACGTTACCAAGACCGGTGAAGGGCTTCAAATTTAGACCTATGCTCGGCGCTTACGGCCATTGAGCAGTGAGGGTTCAACTTTTAGCGTGCCACACCTACTGTAACACGGGACATCAGTTTTTAAGGTCATCTCCGAGGACCCGTGACATTCATACCTGATGCCGAGCGTTTGGCGATGGAACTATCATTACCCGTTTTAACGACTTGGGTCTGTCGCGGCCGGGATTCGAACCCCGGCCTACCGCATGCGGGGCGAACGCTCTAACCTCTCGACCACCGATTGATTTGATATGCAAGAGCTTGATCTGCGTATGATCAGTTATTAAAATCAGGTTGTTGATAAGTTGATGTTACAGGGATTTCAACAGTCTTGTTTACAGTCAGCATTACGCATATATATTCAATCGCTTTATATTGTGATGTTTAATGAAGGACCAGTCACAGATGGTCAACAGTGTACACACAAGTCTAATTTGACTAATCTTCCACATCTGCCTCATGCCTGGATATTTTATTATGCCCCCTTTGAAAAATTATCGCAATATTTGAAAAAGAGGGGGCATATTGTTTTGCAACTGTCGGTCGGTCGGTCTGTAGACAACATGTCCGCTCAATATCTTGAGAACCATTCACTAAATGATAATGATATTTCATATGTGGGTTGGTTATGAGTGGAAGATAACCCCTATTGTTTTTCAGGTCAAAAGGTGAAAGGTCAATATACTCTGGAGATAGGAATATAATGTCCGCTCAATATCTCGAGAACCCTTTGCTTGAAAGACATCAAACTTGGCACATTGGTACATACTAAGGAGTAGATGACCCCTGTTGATTTGAGATATGGTCAAAGGTCAAACTGGGCATAGGAATATACTGACCATTCAATGTCTAGAGAACCTTTTGCTTGACAGACATCAAACTTGGTACACCAGTATGTCTTCAGAAGAAGATGACCCCTATTGATTTTTAGGTCACATGGTCAAAGGTCAAACTGGACATAGGAATATACTGTCCGTTCAATATCTTGAGAACCCTTTGCTTGACAGACATCAAACTTGGTACACTAGTACGTCTTCAGAAGAAGATGACCCCTATTGATTTTGAGGTCACATGGTCAAAGATCAAGGGTCAAACTGGACATAGGAATATAATGTCTGCTCAATATCTTGAGAACACTTTTTTTGATAGACATCAAACTTAGTACACTGGTAGATCTGCAAGAGAAGATGACTCTTATTGATTTTGAGGTCACATGGTCAAAGGTATAGGGTCAAACTAGACGTGGGAATATACTATCTGCTCAGTATCTTGAGAACCCTCTTCTTGACAGACATCAAACTTGGTACACTGATACGTCTTCAGGAGAAAATGACCCCTAATGATTTTGAGGTCACATGAGCAAAGGTCAAGGGTCAAACTGGACAAAGGAATATACTGTCCGTTCAATATCTTGAGAACCCTTTGCTTGACAGACATCAAACTTGGTACACTGGTACATCTTCAGGAGAAGATGATCCCTTTTGATTTTGAGGTCACATGTTTAAGGGTCAACCTGGACATTGGAATATATTGTCTGCTCAATATCTTCAGAACCCTTTGCTTAACAGACATCACACTTTAAATAGTACACTGGTGTATATTCAGGAAAAGATGACTCCTATTGATTTTGAGGTCACATGGTCAAGGGTCAAACTGGACATAGTAATATCTTGATAACCCTTTTACTTGACAGACATCAATCTTAGTACATTGGTACATCTTCAGGAGAGGATGACCCATAGTGATTTTGAGGTCAAAAGTCAATAGTTGAACTGGACATAGTAATATATTGTCTCCTATATTTTAAAAATTATTTGCTTGATTGACACGTACCAAACTTGGTACACTGGTACAGCATAAGGAGTAGATGACCCCTATTGAATTTTAGGTCACATGGTCAATTCACTCTTGACATAGGAAGATATTGTCTGCTCAATATTTTGAATTAATGATAATACTATCAATTAAATGAGGTGTGTGTATAACCCTTTTAAATTTTGCACCATGGGGACATATGTGTTTTACAAACATCTCTTGTTGAATATTCAGATCGACATTTAAATATATCGACGACGTTTTATTTTACTTCATTAAACATCACAATGTAAAGCGATTGAAGATGATATTCTGATATACCACTAGCAGTGATTCAGTGCGATAATATGCATTAACGTTCATTTAAACGATTGAAGATGATATTCTGATATACCACTAGCAGTGATTCAGTGCGATAATATGCATTAACGTTCATCTGTTGACGCTTTCAGAATGAGAGAAACATTGAAAAGGGTATGTACTACGAACTACAGAATGCCAAGGAGATGTACAACCACCACCTTACAGACAATCAAATAAAGGGAATTCTTTCGAATGTCGTCGGAGGAGGTATCTTGCATAACTATAATATCAACAATATACATACTTTCAAAAGCAAGAATTTGAATTATTTCTGTTCAGGGAAAATGCACGGATTTCGGGTTATACATGTATTTACACATTTCATATTCTCCGCTTCCTATTCCACTAATTTCGAATTGCTCATAATGGGAGATAGCATCGAGTTACCTTCCGAAGTTTCCCGCTAGGCGGCGATACTTATCCCGGTCCATAACGGATGCGTGATAACGGCAGTTAACTTGAACAATAGTTTTTGTCACATATTTTCAATCGTCACAGTGGACTTTGAAAATGAATATATCATAAACAACTCCAAGTACGGTATAATGAGTATAACTCAGCTTAAAAACGAATTAAGGAAAATAATTCACGGTGGCGAATCACTTGACTTTGGCATGACTTATTATACGGAACAATGACGATGAAAGTCACCGCCAGTGAAAATTCAAACGAACCAGTAACACCTTTATTAATAAGGAATTGTCACATAACTGATATTAACTGTTGGATTTTTTTCAGAAACAAATCTATACACAAATGGTAGTTCTACGAGCGATAGAAGCAGAGAACATTGACACAGTTTATTTGTTTTCAGTCAGAAACTTTCCGACCACCAAAACTGTCTAAATAATAAAAATTAATTGATTTTTTTTTTTTTAGCTTTTGTCGCACGTAGAACTACCTGGGTTTTTTTTAGATTTTGTTACCGAGAAAATCCTTCAAATCGTGATATAAGTTATATGAATTTCCAAAATTTCGGCTTGAGCATCACTGAAGAGACATTATTTGTCGAAATGCGCATCTGATGCATCAAAATTGGTACCGTTTAAGTTTTACATTATGTGACAATTCCTTATCGATAACGGTGTTACTTATTCGTTTGATTTTCCCTTGTGCTTACTTTCGTCGTCACGTTTCCGGGTAATAGGTCACGCCAAAGTTCACCAACGTGAAATACGCGCGGGTCATAAGAGTGAACCTGTCGACAGGTAATTCAATACTGAAAACCACATGTTACTCGTACATTCAAGCATTATCTTTGCAAAATTGAAAACAAAACGTGTATCCTTTTCCCCCCAATAAACTTGAAAAAATTAGATATAGAAATGCTAACTTTGGAATAGCCGGGAAGTTGACCAAGATTTCTGGATGTAACGAAAGATGACCAATGACGTATATCGTATAAAATACGCTCGTTGGCGACAAAATTTTAAGCCAACGAATTGGAATAAACATCATGAAGTGTAAGCCACATTGATAATCAACGGGTTTTATGAGAATTCCATTTAATTATCTAGTGACATGAAGCACTATATATTGTTTCGTTAAAGTTTCTTCAAGCATCAGTTTTCTACGACGTCTTAAAATAGAGAATCAATCCGTTTTGTTTTGTCTTAGAACGTTCCAAGGAAACTATTTGATAATGATATGGAACTGGTACTAATATTATTAGAGAATGTTTGAAGGAAATGCACCCAAAACATTCAGTAGGGGTAACTTAACTCTAAATACAATAATTCTGACCATTTACTCGAACATTTTACTTCATTTTACAGGTTTCTTAACATCGAGGGGTACGTTGATGTCTCTGATTCTTCTTCTGGTGGAACATCCAAAGATTCAGACTAAAATTCAGAGTGAAATCGATGACGTCATTGGGGAAAGAGAGGCTCACATCAAGGACCGAAATAGCTGTCCATTTACAGAAGCAGTCATTCTAGAAACACTCCGATATATATCCCACGCTCCATTAGCTATCCCCCATTATACATCGGAGGACTGCAACATTAGAGGCCGCATGGTTGGAAAAGGGACAACAGTAAGAAATAAGGAGTTTGTTAGAGGGAATCTAAACTTTCTATTTTAACTCAAACCTTTACGTACATTTGCATATAAAAATAAAACGTTTTCTCTTCCCACTGTAGGTAAGTGAAACAGTATCAATGTGCATAAATTTCGAAGTGCTTTACCTTACTCGAGTTGAAACTTCAAGCGAGTATTTCTGATCTTTTTTTCCCCATCATCCGTCTGTTATTTTTCATATTTCCCACTTTCTCGTTTACTCCTCCTAGGCACCTGATCCCACCTCTGGTGTGTCCAGGGGTCCGTGTTTGCCCAACTATCTATTTTTGTATTGCTTGTAGGAGTTATGAGATTGATCACTGTTCGTTATCTTCACCTAGAACCATAATATAAACTCCAACCAAACTTACCATGATATGTTTGGTTAAAGGATATTCAGAAATTTAGAAAACAAAGCACTCCTTCTAATGGAATATAATTGAGTAAAAATTGAAATTAGGACGGGTGGTTTTCATTTTCCCTCATGAATCCCAACTGTAGAATAGGTGAAATGAATATGCATAATCGTCCAAAATTGTTACCGCTATATAACTGTATTTTGTTAGTTGCACAATATGTTAGTTACCATATAGGTTTTATACATCTATGTGCATGCACATAATGATTTTGGTTAGTTGAAGGCTTAATATCATTTCTAATCAAACCTGTAATAAATTCAATACCATTATGTGTAGATCTAAATCTTGTCTGCAATCCCACAGCTGTCCGTGATGACGATCGATCTAATAGAGATTTTAAAGTCATCTTCTCTCTTACGATTTGTATATTTGTCATTCTAAAAAAAGTTCTTAAGCAATCTGCTTACTTTAGACCAGTAATAACCATGCTTAACTTAACTTGAGTTAACATAGTTTCACCCTCCTGTGACGTCATAAGATTTCGCAAAGTCAATGCTTTATTAAGATTTAGGCACCTGATCCCACCTCTGGTGTGTCCAGGGGTCCGTGTTTGCCCAACTATCGATTTTGTATTGCTTATAGGAGTTATGAGATTGATCACTGTTCGTTATCTTCACCTTTCATTTGTTAGTTTAAATGTGTCTGAAGCTGAAACATGGTTTAGAAGAATTTCATCGTTTGAAAGATAGTTGGGCAAACACGGACCCCTGGACACACCAGAGGTGGGACCAGGTGCCTAGGAGGAGTAAGCATCCCCTGTCGACTGGTCACACCCGCCGTGAGCCCTATATCCTGTCCAGGTAAACGGAGTTATCAGCTGTCAAAATCAGTGTGCCAAGAACAGCTTAACAATCGGTATGAAACATTTCAGACAGCATTTAACCCAATGATACCTAAACATGTTTAAATATACAAGAGATATGAGTTGCCGTCAAACCAGGTCGAATAATTATATGTCTAATTTATTATATTTACCAAGAGCTATAACTGAAAATAAACGTTCATACAGCTACTCTTCTGCATTCCTTTGGAACAAACTGTCGCAAAATGTTCGAAGCTCTGGTTCGGTTGGTATTAATTAAAGCTATGTATTTGATGGAATATTTTCATAGAAGTAGCACTTAAACATCGTGCTTCCTTCCTTTTGTTCAGGTGTGCCAAATGTGGTTGTGATATGGCACTATGTATGCGTGTGTCTTATGCTATTTTTCTTCTTTCCTTTTATCCCATGCAGTCATGTTTAGGTAATAATTAAGGTCTTCCGTAACAACGGAAGACCTTCTACTGATTGTGCTGGGTAAGATTATTCTTATTATTCTTTTTCTTCTTCTTTTTCCTAGACGCTAACTTTGAAGCTTCATATCTCGCTCATTTCTGCATGGATTTTGCTCAAATTTTCAGGGTTTATAAACTTTACAGAACGATTTTAAAATAATGTACTACATTTAAGAAAGTCCCTTCTGTCCACGAGTTATTCCCCTTTGAATGAAATTTTAGGGGCTTTGGTTTCCAGACAAAGGCTCCGAGACTGTACAAGCTTGATCAGAAAATGCATTGAAAATGAAAAGTAGGAGCATTGTAGTTGTGCACATCGTTTTTTGTTTTTTAATTACAGCGTTCGAAATGGTGGTTGACAGAGTTAAAAAATTAGGACGCCTAAAGGAGCAAAATATTACACATATTTTCCTTTGTATCTTTTAAACTAAAAATATTTTGTTAAGACGTGTAGAACAAAAGTTGTGCAAAATGTTAAGAGCTTTCTTTTGATATCCCTAAAAAGGGATCTGGGGATCTTCAAAGTTTTCGCTTTATAACTCAAAAACGGTAAATATTTCGATATGGCTTTCGCTGGAAAAGTTGTTCTTTAACATCTTATTGATCTCATAAACATAATATTTTGCTCGCGTATTGTGTTATATAGGAGTAAAATGCTTGACCCGCAAACAGGTAACCGTATCATTGGGTAGGTGAAGGGGGGAAAATATGTGTATAACTTACTTCAGCACGTGCCCCTGGCGTGAAATTCATATGCGACTTCTGTGCGCACTGTGTACATAATATACCTACATGTATTACGCAGATAGATATTAAAGTTTAATAAAATATTCAAAATTTGAGAGCAATTTATTTGATTTGTATGTATAAATAATTCAAACTCGATGAATTATTCTCTTCAGTCTGAATATTATGCTATCATAATTTTGTTGTATGATAAAATATTGGTAACAGCTATAAACCTTTATTGTAAGTCCTGAGCCATAAATTTCATAAATTTAAATAGTATTTTTTTCTTCATTATTGGGACTGAAAAGTTAAATGCTGAAAGAATTTAATCCCACATACACGCGCGCCTCAAAAGACTGATTCGTGGAATGAGATCATACACGCATGTACTTGAGTAGTATAAATTTATTAAACACCTAACGATAAAAATTTATAGTACACCTTTATAGCTTCATTTCAATGATATATATTAAATTCTCAAACTATTTCATAAGTACATACGAGAAGTCAGAATCGCCAGCGTAGCCAAACTACTTTATATCGTTACAGTACTTATCTTCCTATCACAGTACAGTTGATTATTTTCTTTCTAAAAACTTAATTTGTATTCGTCTTTTGTAAAATCACTGGATAAGTAATTCAAATAATTTTTCCCGGGGTGATGTTACGTATAACATATCAAGAGGGAAAGAAGGCGAAAGTTAGATCCCACACAAACATACTCATGTACGGTTCCTGTATTTTCATGTTAACTAGGCTGCATTAGGACCTGACCCAAGGACATATGTTTTTGTTTGTTTACTATACATCTACAATACACATTTTCCATGTTATCATGACATGCTATGTGATACATGTATTTTATCTTCATCCTTTTTAATTATGTATTGATTTTTATATTGTCAATATTTATCATACATATTGTATATATACTCATGCTCATCATTATACATACATGTAATCACCTTGTACCTTATTGGAGAAGGCTTATATAGGCTGCAAGCCTGCTGCCTAGTCCATTTATGTTTCATACATAATAAAATATTGTTTAAATTGATTAAGGACATATGGTCAAGTTTAAGGTTTTTATGTCACACAGCTCCGACGGAAGACCTCTCGTTGCTTTGCAACGAGCTTGGCTCTAGTTTTATCACTAATCAGGTGTGTATTACGCTATATCCCCCCCCCCCTTTTTCCTTTTATATCGTATTCATGTTTAGATACTATTTATAGATGTTAATTTTATGTTTGTGTATATGTTTTAATGCAGGACCACAATGGAAACTAGCTATATGCTAATTTGTGTTATCCTGGATAAATAAAGGCTATTATTATTATTATTCTTACATTGTATCTCGTATTTGAATTCTCTCTCATATCTTACAAAATGATACAAAAGATTTTAATTACTAATTCAGAAATTTTACTTGCAGATTATCACTAACTTGTGGACAATTCATCACAGCGACGAGTGGGACGACCCTTTCGTGTTTCGACCTGAAAGGTTCCTGGATGATTCAGGTTTACTTTTACCTGCAACACATCCCACCAGAAAAAGGTAACTATTTGGATTTCATATAAATTTGAAAGCTTCAATATGCTGACTTAAGTTGATTACCTTCTTTTTGAAATTTACGACTGTAGGTTGCTGGTTTTTGGTTTCGGTAAGCGAGCTTGTCTTGGTGAAGTGTTCGCCAAAAACAGAGCATTCCTGTTCCTTGCCACAATGATGCAGACCTGTATCATTCGTAAGCCGTTGAGAGATGAACTAAGTGACCTTGACCCCCGGATGATGATGCCAGGCATCGTGCTTCAACCTCCGCCATACAAAGTACAATTCAAACTGAGAGGGTGTGTCTTGTAATCGTCATAGATTCCAGTCAATCTGTATCGTGTACCAAATCTCAACTGTATATACCTTGCATACATTTCCTACATGTACATCATCTTTTCTTAATCAATAACTAAAAGACAAAGTATCGCACAAATAAGATCCAAGGTGAAGATAACGAACAGTGATCAATCTCATAACTCCTATAAGCAATACAAAATAGATAGTTGGGCAAACACGGACCCCTGGACACACCAGAGGTGGGATCAGGTGCCTAGGAGGAGTAAGCATCTCCTGTCGAAACAGAGTGGGTGAAAGCCTACTTACATGCACAACTTGTGATAAATCAGGTAGCAAATCAAACCCTGTCCATTTCCTAAATTCCAGTAATAATGTTATAATTTTAGGCTAGTTTCGAAGAAGGCATCGTGGGATGCTTTCCATTGTGTGGTTGAACCAATTATCATTACTTAGGAAGAAAGTCGTGCAAACAATGTATATAATATGTTTAATATAATAAAGTGCATATACGTCAATCTCCATCCATCTTGCATGTAATATACCGTCGGAATGAAATCGGGTCCTTGTAGTCAAATACATGTACCCCATCCTCCACGCCGAGAGCACAATTAAAATACCATCAAGGTAGTACTGTGTAGATGATGAAAATGTGTGGCGTCGAAGACAGTAATTTTTGTATCGTGCATCCAGGGAAAAGTCCATAGGGATTATCTTCATCCCATGCTAATGTGTGCAACTCCATTTTGCTTGACCTTGGACCCGTTGTGTGTAAAGTGACAAGATGTAAGACGCACCTGATCCCACCTCTGGTGTGTCCAGGGGTCCTTGTTTGCTCAACTATCTATTTTGTATTGCTTATAGGAGTTAAAAGATTCATCACTGTTCGTCATCTTCACCTTTCATAAAGGCAGAATCTATATATTTGCATTTTAACCAGTGCTTACAATTATTAAACATTTAAATAGTGGTGGACATTAATTTTATTTCATTATCAGGAAAGGGTAAGACGAACTTATTAAACTATGTGAGGAAGAGAAGCTACTAAATTTGCCAAGTCTGATCGATATAAAGCGTCAATCGCAAGAATTTCTGTGAAGGGAAAAACCTATATGCACATCCAACGCAAGAACTTTTCTTGTAATTAATGTGATGAATATGTTTTTAAAGTTATTCTGTCAAACTATGAAGACTTTCTATTTTATCATACAATTAGGACAGGTTCATATGGCATGGACTTTGTAATCGTACATGTACACCCCCCCCCCCCCGTCAATTTCCATATTTTAGAACAAGTTATATACATGTATATGCCAAACTGCATTTTTTAAAGACGTTTATAACACTAATTAACACACCTAATGCGTTTCCAAACTGCATCTAAGCTAATTTGAAAATTACAAAATATTGATGGACTTGGGTGTCCAGAGAACATCGTTGTTTGGAATTGTTAAAATAGGTGTGGTGGAGTTTTAAAAACATGTAACATCTTTAATAAGATAGTGTTAGAATATTTGAAAAATGCAGTTTGACTAATGGTAATTTTATTTAAAAATACACTATGTATTTTAACTTTTAAAAGGGGGGGGGTGCTATGACCGTTTCGTTTATGTCCCAGTAATCTCGCACTTGCTCGCGAGATTTGTGCATTTTCGTACCAATGACGCACAAGAGTCATCAAAGCGCGATAACTCCAACGAGCTGGTAATGAGAAGTATTGAATTATGTTTGGTTGTAAATAAAACATAACGAACAGATAATTTTAAAAAAAATTACCCTTTCCGTAATCAGACTCTGTCACTTTCCGTCTCTGGACTATCAGGGATTTCTTTTAAGAAATCCAGTAGTTCGGCCTTTTTTGTTTCCATTTCTGATGGAGAGTATCCAGCTGTGTGGATTTCAGTTTGCTTTCAATTATGTATGTAATTTCTACTTTTGTCTTGTTGCCGATGTCTTCGTGGTTTTAGCGTTGTGTCTCTAAAATGAAAATTGGGAGTGTATTTTCGCCATGATGAAAGAGGGTGCGTTGTGCTGTACTGGTAATGAATATCTGTTGTGTTGAGCATTGAATAGTTCACTCATATGGGGACGTCAACACTGCCGGTGAAGGGCTGCAAAATTTAGGCCTATGCTCGGCGTTTATGGCCTTTGACCAGGGAGGGATCTTTACCGTGCCACACCTTCTGTAACACGGGACCTCGGCTTTTGCGGTCTCATCCGAAGGACTGCCCCATTTAGTCACCTCTTATGACAAACAAGGGGTACTGAGGACTTATTCTAACACTGATCACCAGGGGATTTGAAATTGCACAAAACTGGTGTCTAAAGTTGTGTTTGATAGTGACGCGAGAGTTTGGCGTTGAAGATAATTTTAGTGTTTGATAACAGTCCGGAATAATGTTAATTCCTGGTTTAAATCATATTAAGGGTATGTGTACTCTCCATCAGTCTCGCGTATTCCGAACTCTTGCTGCATATTTAGAGATATCTGAAATACATATCAATATTGGCGTTATCTATTTGTATATTTCGATGAGTTTACAATTAGCCAAATGGTTTATGTATGGTAAATTTACCTTGTCTAATCTCTCAATATTTCTGCAAATAGTCGTCCATCTTTCATCAGATCGCAGACCGGGGTGGAGGGGGGGGGGGCATGAAACTTTTAATTTTCCTATTTGATATTTTCTAAAACAAAGTCGCCCCCTCTCCTTTATTAAGGGTTCCGTGGGGATCCGGGTTAGAATAGGTCCTCAGTACCCCTTATTTGTCGTAAGAGGCGACTAAATTGGGCTGTCCTTCGGATGAGACCGCAAAAACCGAGGTCCCGTGTCACAGCAGGTGTGGCATGATAAAGATCCCTCCCTGCTCAATGGCCATAAGCGCCGAGCATAGGCCTAAATTTTGCAGCCCTTCACAGGCAGTGTTGACGTCTCCATATGAGTGAAATATTCTCGAGAGGGATGTTAAACATTAATCAATCAATCAACTTCACTCTGGTATGTCTGACACAAGTAAAGTATACGTCGGTATAATATAACACCTATTTACTGACTATTCGGACAATAACAAGTTTATTGTCCTCATAGCCAGTAAATAGGTGTCTAATATATGTACATGTTCCACAAATATCTCCTCGGAATCTCAGCTAGAAATTATTTATCGGGCCAGTTCATAGAAAATTGAGAATGATATTGGGGAAAAAATGTTCTATGAAAAGATAACCTTTGTGTTTTACAAAGTATCGTAATCATGAGTGTATGAGCGGATCAAGAGATCTAATTTTAAATAATTAGATTGTGAAAACACTAGAGACCTAACATAACTTACTTCGTTATAATGTGTTTAACTATATGGCTTTCTGGAGAGAGAGAAATCCAATTTATTCTGCACAACGTTATATGTACCGCACCCCTTTCTGAACATCTGATACAGTATCTTAAAATGAAAATTAAGGCTATTAGTACATGTATGTCAAATGCAAAAATTGAAATGTTACAGCACAAAGTTCACGAATTGTAGCAGTTTGAGGTTTGAAAGTTTGCCTTAAATGTAGCACTTATTAAAAGCATCTTAGGAAAAGGAAAAATTTGAACTAGTTGCATAACCAACTTGGAAAAAACTCGGGGAATTGGACCGATAATAACCTCGCAATAAATAAGGTTTTATAAAAATGGGTTTTTAAAATTGAATTAATGTCCTTGTTTAACTATATTTTTTCCCTTCAAAATATATATAATAGATCAAATTCAGAAATGAAATGATGAGTCCCTTATAAATGTGGTCATATATGTAGTATGAGTACGACAATATTCGTAAGATATTTCATTTGATAAACGAAATAAAATCAATTCGAAGAAGGTAATGGGTGACATTAATTTTTATGTGAAAATGCAAGACAATATGCAATATCAAACCCATTAAATACAATGTCACATGAAAGCATTCAGTGGTGGATGTAGAGAGGGGTGGATTGCATCCCCCCTTTTGAATTGAACTTTTAATATGTTGTACGGTGTGACGAAGCTAAGTTCATTAACATCTTGCAACACGACTTTTATCCGCCTCTTCATTTAACGCGGGAAATATAACGCGTTTGATGTAAACAGTTACAAATTGTGACGTCATATTAGCTGCAATGTTTTTTCTTCTCTCAAACCAAGTAAAAACAATACCTTTGAAGCTATGAGAAAGTTTGTCTGGAATTTAAAAACGTTTATGGTACTTTCTAAACAATCTAATTATTTTAATTACGGGATTGTCAATGAAGTATACCGCAGTGACGGCGACATTTTTCCGGAGGCATTATGGGTAATCTCCATCATTTTTCGGCTGATGAAGAGCAAACCACGTGACTCAATTGCGTAATCATTGGACCGAGCTCGTCGCGACGCGAGCTTCGCTCGCTAATAACTGAAATAATCCCTCCCTTTCTATTGTAGGATGCCCAGTTAATCATCACTTTGCACTTTGTTTGGAATAAAACAGGATGATACGTCAAGGTTGATGGAAATCTGATCCTCGTTAATTAATGTGTTGCTCGCTGATCCTCGTGGCTTGTCACAAATCTAAGTGTCTCTTTTCAGTTTCAGAGTCCAAACTCTTCGAAATTTAGGGCCTTTTGGGAAAAGAAACATACTTAATCCCTGTCTCGATTTCACATTGCAGTTCAAAGCAGAGAATTTTACCATAAATGCAGGACTTTTCTATGTAAAGAATATAAAAGCGTATCAATGCAATCGAAAGTCGTCTCAGATGACGTCATAAACTGCGGGCAATAACTCACGTCACAACACAATTATCGATCGCTCAGGTACATATAATATACAAGTTTGATAGCGTCGTGTAATTCAAGTGATTTTCATCAAATTTTAAATTAATCCATAAGTGAACAACAGACATTTTTCTGTATAAAACTCAAGTTTTAGAAAAAGCACCGTACTTGACTTTTAAATGTGGAAACCTATCGTTTTAAAGACAGTTAGATTAAGCATAACAGTGCGACATTTAACTCTGGACACGACAAAAGTCCGGAGTTTCGCCAACCCTTTTATTAAGGATACAAATAAACCCTTTACAAAAAAAGATGGGATTTTATGTCCACAAGACATGCACCAACATTTACACTTGTAACTATTGTAGTTTTTAAGATATTTCACCTGAAATCAAAAAATCCCATGGGATTTTGGAGGGATTTTTAATCCCACTTGGGGGATTTTCACTCCTACCAAAAATCCCATGGGAGAAAAAATATAATTTCTCCCATAGGATTTTAACTCCCATATTTAAATTCAAAATGGGATACAATGTCCCATAGGAGGAAATGTCCCATAATGAACATGAAATGGCAGTGAATATCCTATTTGAGCATGAATGGGAATAAATATCCCAAATAAAACACAGGATGGGGACTTTTATCCCATGAATATAGTAATAAAGCAGAAAATTGTATCTTAAAGAGTGTTGTTTGTCATGATTCTTAAGAATTTACTTGCAAGCTAAGGAATGACATTAACTTTATATCTAGTAATTACATTCCTAAATTATGTAGCCCTATACATGTGTTAATGGATAAATGTCTAAACAACATGAGAAATTAAATTATATTAGAGCTCTGCATTACTAAACTCTTTCCCATGCAATTTCAATTGTATACATATAACCCTATCACAAAAATATTAGAATAAAATTGAACGGTATTAAATTATGCAGTTAGAACACTAACTTATTTACATGCAGCTGTTCACATTCTCTATTTACAACCCTTTACAGGTCGTCAGGTGTGAATATTCACAGGAACCGGTATTTTTGTCTGTAATAATAATAGTAGGCCCTATGGTACCATCCCCAATGAAAAAAATAACCCAAAAGGAAAGGCACCATTTCTTACTCAAAACTTCGCTTCAAAATAATTCGAAAATTCTGCTTTTATCGTCCCCACCCCAATTGTCATTCTGATTCAGTAATCCCAGTGCTTTTATTAGGGGTGTGTGGTATATACCCCTACTCTTATCATTATGTACAGGCTAAATTACCGGTTCCTCTGATATGTTGTGGAATTTTGGAATAGCCTGGCTTACAGTTACAATTTGTTTACAATATATTAAAATTAGTGTTAATTAAGTGCTTACGGGGAAATCTGCTACTGCTAGATGATGCTAAGTTGTTTCGTGAACCGAATCAGACATCTCCAACAAGATTCTCGAAGATTTAACAACACAAGAATCATTTTACAAAATGCATGCTTCGGTCCATCATTCTCCCTCTGACAATCACATTCATTCTGAAGTCAAAGTACTTTCTCCTATACCTGAAGCGTCAAAGACTTTGACAGGTAAATACGAATAAACGGTTAACAGACATCTCGACCCTAAGAAAGTTCAGTCCTGGATGTTCTAGTCCAAAAAGAAGTATGATCCAATCTTATGCATTCATTTATTACATTTCCGGTTGAGCAACACCCAAATCCTCTAGAGACATTGTTTACAGTTATATGACATTACCTAAATGTGTGACACAATATTAATCCACCCCTGCTCAAAGGGGCATAAGCACCGAGCATAGACCTAAATGTTGCAGCCCTTCACTGGCAATGGTGACGTCTCCATACAAGTGAAAAATTCTCAAACAGGACGTTTACGTTTTTTTTGTTTGTTTTTTTTTTATTTTGTTTTCATTTTTTAAAATGTTAAACATGAAAAGTATAACTGAATCTGTGTTCACAGCCAAAATTTTAACCTTCTGGATGCAGGAATAAAAACAATATTTTAGCCTTCATTCTGTGTTATGTAAACAAAGACTGGAGTCTTTTTATGTTTACATTTAAGGTGGCTCACTACACCGGGAAATAGTTTCTCAAATCAGTACAAATAGATTTAATATTTTAAAAAAGATCTGATGATATACAATAAGTGTGTATGCCAAAAACAGCAAAAAATGCAAATTTGGATAAAAACATGATTTTCAAAAATATTATTTCAACACATGAACAAAAGACTGGTGGATTTGAGCTCAAGATCTGTAGTTCACCAGCCCAATGCTCTCTCTCTCTCTCTCTCTCTCTCTCTCTCTCTCTCTCTCTTGCCCAATGCTTTATTAATTAACCACTTAGCTATGGTGTTATAGACGAATAAATCGATCAATACAAATACTTTCCCAAAACATTTAAATCGCCATCTTGTAACATAGTGTCATAAAGCTTTAGTGTAGTGAGTACCTTAACAAACCAGTGAAATGTTTAATTTTGTAATTGAATTTTCAAAGCATCTTTACTTTTGCACATGCAATTTTACAAAGATTATTCAATAAAGGGTAAAAAAAAAAACAACACTTAAAATACTTGTTTTTGATCCACTGTAGATTTTAGGAAAATATTAGATTCCTGGGTCAGAGAAATCTAGACATCATTAAATGATAATGAAGTATTGTATAAAAAAAAAAAAAAAAAATAAAAATTCAAGACTCTGCAATATGTTTGCAACTAGGAGAAATGGTCACAAGCTATTTTACACCCGCATCCCTCTTGGATCGAACCACTATAACTTTTAGGATAACAATAAATCCTCTCCCAACAATGTGCACATCTGCAAATGGCAATGATGCATTGTACAAAGTTTCAAGTTTATCAGATAATCCATACAGGAGGAGAAGCATTTTAATGCACAATTTAAGACTTTGTGACAGACAGACTTACAGATATGGACAGAAAATACAAAAACCATATAATTATACGAAATGATTTTGCATGTAAAAAGTACATGAAGTGCACAATTATGATTTAAATGTAATTATCATTTTTATTAGGAATTTAGATGTCTCCTCTTTTTGCAAACAATTACACATCTATATATGAAGATGACATATATAGTGAGCATATAAAACACTCCTACCAAAAATGTAAACAAATATGTGCAATGCAAGTTTGAAAAATATGTATGTCTTAAAAAGTGATTGACTAGATATCAGGAAGCAAGCAAGCTCACTCCATGTTACTGTGCTACAACTAACTGAAATTCACTACATTAATTATCCAAAATCCACCCAAAAAGAACCAAAACCTACCAACACTAAATACCAATATATATCCATGTGAGGTCAAGGTTTCAGGAGTGAAACAATGTGTTTTTTAAACTTTAAAATCATTATGTTTTACTTTTGTAGGATATTCATAATGTTGAAATTGATTTAAAGCAATCAATTTTCAATTGGAGATACAAGGTACATGTATGCACATAAATGTACCACCCTGAATCTCATATCATACCTTATTATAGCTGGCAAAATTATGAAATGAAATTTAATGTCACCACAGAATTTATAATTTCTGTTTCTTTCTCTCAATTCACATGGAGACCTCCTTTTTTAGAGTCTTATTTTCTTTTACTTGAATGTTCTAAATTGAAATCTAAGGAATAATAATCTTGGAAGAAAAATCTACATGAAAATATTTTCTACTTTGAGAAACAAAATGACAAACATAACTGTTTTAAATGTAAGTAAGAAATAGAAAAATAATTCAATTTAATGCACTTACATATGTAATTGAAAGAAAATTCCTTTGAGTACATGATTTTAGAATGAAAATAAGATTGATTAATATTAAATAAAGTATTTCAATTTCTTCAAAACTTCGATCTTCAGATGATTTTCCATCCATTGACACCCCAAATGTATGATCACATACATTTAGCAGGAACATATGTTCCTCAAATCTCCTTCACATAACACTTGACTACTTTTGAAATGCAATTTAAGTCTTTTTAGAAATTAACAAAGATGAGTGTTCAGATTCATACCCTAGCTGTTGATGATTGCTAAAACTGATCACTACTCAAAACTCTGAAACAAATCTTTATGGATTTTTTTGTATTTCACACACACACGCACACATACACGTACATGCATACACACATCAAAAATATCAACAAGACACTGACCTTAACTAAATACCTGAGTTATTTAGTTAAAAGTATTACTAACCTCAATATGAATGAAATCTATATAATACAGTAACTTTTCTTGCTCTAGGCATGCATTTATATGCTAAATTCTAATATTCAGTAGAAGTATAATACATGTATAAGGTGTAATTCATTCCCCCAAAAGCGTCTATACTGATGAAACATTTTACAATTATAAACTTGATATACACTTTTAACACTATTTGGATCTGACCTTGAATCAGAACCCTGGAGTTGCAAGTGTCACAATTTTTGTACATCTTTCTGTTTTTCTTGACAATGCATCCATCATTTATAATATTCTAGTGTCAACAAAATTAAAGAAGGATTCTTTTAAATCATAAAGACATGTAATTACTATGACCATTTTTGGTTCCATCTATTTTAAAGCTAGTATCAAAACCTTTAGATTCTAACATGTATATATAAACTGTGTTTTTAATTATCAAATACCAAAAAAAAACCACCCAAAAAACCAACCAACTTTTAGCCATTAGTGTTTTATTTTGATAATTTAATTTACAGATACATGTATAAGTTGTCATAATGTCATTTAATTCTATTTTATTGTTGCATTCCTCTTCTTGCCCTTGTAAAGCACAATCTCATTAAAATAAGATCTTTGATCCGCTCCGTTATTGTTATAAATAAGATCTTTGATCCTCTCCATAACAATAACGGAGCGGATCAAAGATCTTATTGAAACGACATAACAATAACGGAGCGGATCAAAGATCTTATTTTAATCAGATTGTGTAAAGCACCTTAGAGTAATAAACTGTTTTATATAAGGCTGCATGTATATAAATTTTATTATTATTATCACTGATAGAGGTCATGAAATTTACAATTACCTGTTCCTTCTTTACCTAAAAGTATCAATAGCATTAAGGAAGATGTTATCTAAATTTAAATGTTTTACACATAAACACTATATATCAAGTTTGGTTCCTCCTGGAGTCAGAATTTCTACCCTAGGAATCATGATATTTTCAAGCTTGATGTTTTGTTTACTGTCACAACAGAAGCTGACCACTAGCAATAGGTCACATGAGAGAATCAATTGACCTAAAAATCTATTAATTAACATGATTGAAATGTTTTAATCTTTATATCCATGATAAGATATTCTTTATATATTTTATATTGAATTCAATTGGTACTTTGACCTCTTTATTTTCAAAATAATTGGAATTATGTCTATATACACACATGTGAGAGTTGGCCTCCATGTGTCCAATGAAGAAATTATGAATAATGGAATGACAAATTAATGATTGTCTAATGCTTACAGGGATGGATCCAGGAATTTTTGAGAGAGGGGAATTTTACCATTAATTTTGGTTAACAAGGGAGGGGGGTCCACCCTCAAAATGTGTTATTTTTACTTTATTTTAGCAAAATTTCCTGAACCAGCACCCCCTCTGGATCCACCACTAGGTTATCATTTACTCCTTCATTCTTGATTACAAACCTAAGGACAATAAATTGTAATTTCACATTTTTTTTTAATTTGACAATATTTCATTATCACACAACAGCAAAATTATGAAAGCATATACATGTACGTACAATAATAGCAAATTGATTGTTCTGACATATCATTTGATATACATATATATTCATAAGAAAATTTGAACTATCATGCATATTATAGATTATCAGTCATCAAGTTTTTTGTTGTGTTTTTTTTTTCAAAGTAATTTCACATTTTGAATCTTGCTTATTAATTGATATGTTGATATGGAATCAAATGACATGCATGCACGCAGAAGCTATGTGAAAAATGTCAGATCTTGTGTAGCAATTTGTAAACCCAATGATTACAAAGCCTATTAGTATTCTATATCAGTAAAAGAAAATCCTATTTTAATTCATATTTTGCAATAGATATGATAAAAGGAATAAGCATTTAATAATAATTATCAAAATCTATAGTATAAAATTGAAAAACAATCTCATAAAAATATAACATATATTTTACACATGCATTTTTGTAAACTTTACAAAAGGAACAGATTTCCCCCCTGAATTTATATAAAAATCAGTATTATGTCCTGTGACATTTTGTTATTATGCTTTAATAAACTTCTAATATTGACTTTGTCCTTGCATGGTCATTTTGTCCATTTTTTTTTTTATATCTGTACCCAGGTTTTGTCTGGTGAATTTTACCCCAACTAATCCCTTTGTGTATAATACACATGGGATGTTCTTTACAGCTCAGCAAGCCCCTGACTTTGTTTCTCATTGTTCCTTATCTACAATTACTGGGTGAATGACTTTGTGAGGTTGTAATTTGCCATCTAATACTTTTATAAGCATTTCATATCATGATCAACATATCATGCTATTTCAGTCAATATTATAAATAATTCATTTGATACATAATATGTAATATTGTAGGCTTATATGGTGATATTTGGAAAATAATGGCAAAGCAATTCTCAGCATGAACATTGAAAATTATGTTGCAATATACATCACCCAATACAAAGACAAAGGATACATTTTAATTTTTACGTTTAAATTCATATGAAATATTGTGAAATTCATAATCATGTGAATGCAATAGCTGCAGAACTGTAGCTCTCTGAGAAAATATTAATTGGTACAGATCTGTCCCAATATTTTCTCAGAGAGCTACAATTTTGCAGTTAGTGAATGTGGTTAACTTATACTACCATTAAGATATGTAATCTCTTTCTAATATTTGTTTAATTTGTACCTTTTTCATATTGTACAACAAAGTATAATTTAATGCACATTAATCCTCGGATTATAATAATTTTTTTAAATTATTTTTTTAGGCTTAATTTTTTTTTAATTTATTTGTACAAATAGAAATTAAGTGCATCATAATATATACTTTTAAAGGTAAGATGTACAATTGATATATAATCACTCATACCAACCATTCATACTCCACTCAAACATTTCAAAACTATGGATTATAAATTTTGATTAGTGCAAAATTTGTTAATTTCTATAAGGTCATCTCAAATCTTTTAAAATCATTTTAGTGACTTTTTGGGGGAAAACACCTGAAACACTTTTATAGCCAATTTAAATGGTCCAGGTCAAGCATATTTTGCTTTTAGGCCAAATCTTTGTAAGATCATTTGTGCACTTTGACAATTATTTCTAAATATTCGGGCTAGTATAATGAAGAAGTATGGATGTTTCAATTTTCATTAACATTTAATACCAAAACCATATCTCCTTTGCTTGGCCAAAAAAGCCCCCCCCCCCCCCCCCTCCACACACACACAGTGAGGTCTAGATCCGCCACTGTTTAATCTGTGATTTTGGGGCAAAGTTGGATCAATTTCATTTTATAAACAAGTCCAGTGGTACGATGGATTTTTCATTTTCAAGACAAATTAATAGAAATATAAATTGTTAGCCAGTAAAAAGTAGTAATGATTTAAATCAGATACTTGGAACAGTGTTGATGTTAACAGGGACCTATATACTAGTTAGTATATAGGTCCCTGATGTTAACTTATGAAATTCTTATATTGTATACAAGATATTATCCAACTAACAGATAGACTTTTGCAATTATATCTTATGCATTATGAACTGTAGCTAAACAATATCACTATTAAAATCTTATGTCCATTTCCATGTAGTTGGGAATCAATTAAGCTTTCCTGGTTCCGATTTTGATTTAAATTTTATTTTGTGAATATAAATCAATATTTGTCTAATCACAGGAACCGGTAATTTTGTTTGTAATGATAATAATGAGAGTCTATACGATACCACCCCACCCCCGTGTTTTTATTAGGAGGTGGTATTGAATACACCCGTAAATACAGGGCCGTAAATTACATGGAGGCGGAGGAGGCAGCTGCCTCCTCCAACTTTTGAGCCAAAAAAAAATTAAAATTTAAAGTTCATTAGAATTTATGTTGTTTCCAATAACTAAGAACATGATACCTCCCTTAAAAAGCATTCCAAATCTTTCTTTTAGAATGAGTTAGTCAAGTAACATCTTAGTAGGCCCTAGAATCAAGGATTTTGCACGAAACGTGTTCAGTGTGCACAAAATGTGCTCAGCGTCTGGGGGCCTCGGCGGCCCCCAGACCCCCGCCTACTTTCCTGCCTCCTCCAAATTGAAGGTTAATTTACGGCCCTGAAATATCATTACAGACAAAATGGTAATATATTTACAAGTGCACTTTACGTATTGTTCTCCACGGGCAAGGGCACAGGCACCGGAAGTATGGATACATGTATTTAGAGATTGGCCTTCTACTGGTATATAATAAAATGAATTTTATTATACCGGTAGAAGGCCAATCTCTATACCGGTAGAAGGACAATCTCTAAAGCTTACCAAAAAAAAAACCGTGAAACGATTACATGAATCGAAGAGGGATGAAATAGACTACGAATTCATACACTTCAGAGAAATTATTCCCATAAAAAAAAATATGAAAAAAAGTTGAGGGGGGGGGGGGGTAGTAATATCCATATTTAAGGTGCATGTGGGCAAGGGCGCATCCAGGAATTGTTTAAAGGATGAGCGGATTGCGACCCAAGTTTGTGCCTATTCCGCCCCGGCCCCAAAGATGGGTGAATATCGCAAACTGGTAAAATGACCAGTTTTGTTTAAAACTATGGAAGTAAAGTGGAGTGACTACAACCCTCTCGATCCGCCACTGATGAACAAGAACTACATTACGGGGATTAGGAAGCACAGGGTTCATTTAGAATAATTGTAATCTTTAAGGAAATCTTCGTGGAGCACATTATCGCAAATAGTTGCTGAAATTGAACCTTACCATAATTCCGCCGGCGAGGATTGCAGCTATTTTCACTTTCACATCGCAGGAGGTGCGTTTGATGAGCTATCAACTTATACAGACAGTATCTCCTCATATCTACATGTACAGGGGCGGATCCAGGAATTGTGGTTACGGGGCGCCACTTTATGAGGCAGTGGGTCCATGGCGAAGCCCTGGTTGGGGCCCAGGGGGCGAAGCCCCCGGAAACTCCTGGGTTTTACAAATTTTATGGGGCTTGAAATATTTCTCCTATTTAGTCATTTGTACTACATGTATTTTCTATCAATTTAATAAGGTGAAATTAATAAAATGACCCAAATTTTAAGGTTTTTTGGGGGGAAAATATTAAGTTCTCCCAATAAAGTAATTAAAAAAATTAAAAGATTTTGTCATTTATTTCTCCGCTTACGCCCCCTCTAAATCCGCCACTGATGTATATTGCAATAATCTACCAGAATATACTGACACCTTATAGGTGATACTTCATTAGTACAAATGGACACCACCACCACCACCATCCCTCCAAAGGGAGGGGGTGAGACTAACAACGAAAGGGGAAAAACACATTCCGTAAATTATAATATACATGTAACAGGCTGTCTTTGCATTTAGTCCGAGTGTTTTCAGTTATCTTTTTAAAAATTCTATATATTGATTGCAACACAAACATCCTATTATAATTACATGGCGATGATAAAGTCTCAGTAAGTTTCCACAAAGCTGAAAATTGGTATACACCATATTGTACAAACTGATACAGAACTAAAATATTGCGGAAACTTATCAAAACTTTGCGGTAGACTATCAGTATAGCAATGTGCATACTAAAACAGAACAGTTTCTGCAAACCGAAATTTGCGCAAACTTGATCAGCTTTCAGCAAATTGTCGTTGCGGAAACTACTTGAAAACAACGTAGATATATCAAGTTTCAGCAGGACACACCAAGTTTTTGCAGGGAGAAAGCTATCAAGATGAAAAATGAGTGCGGAAACTTGACGAAAACCACTTGTACACCTAAGTCTATGTAGTGAAATTTGTATTTTTCATCCATTTGTAAATTCCATGTTTTTAATGAAAAGAACTTATAATAATTGACATTAGTAAATACTATGTAATATTGCAGGTAAATTTTGTAGGGTATATAAGCGAGTGGGGGGGGGGGGATTCAGACCAGTTTTTAGTGTTAGGAATTGCATGCTTTAGTCCCAGTTTGTGTTACTCTGAAGTGAAGTCCCAATTGGTTATTAAAATGCACGTACATAGATCTATACATTTCCATACACCTATATTCAGTGCAACCCCCCCCCCCCCCCTAAAATTTTCAAATTTAAGGTAAATCGCGGTATCTTGTTTAGAAAAATGTACTAAACGATAAAAGAAGCAATAATTTCTTCCACTCCCGGAGAAATAAATGACAAAATCTTTTGATTTCTTGCATTACTTTATTGGGAGAACTTAATTTTGTTCTAAAACCCATAAAATTTGAGTCATTTTATTAATTTCACAAATGACTAAATAGAAGACATATTTCAAGCCCTGTAAAATCCCGGAGCTTCCAGGGGCTTCGCCCCGCTGAACTCCACCAGCGCTTTGCTCTGGATCCACTGTGGGCCTCAAGGCGGCCCCCAGACCCCCTGCCTCATAAAGTGGCGCCCCCTCCCTGTAACCGCATTTCCTGGACCCACCCCTAATATTACGAAGTTCATACAGCCAGAATCATCGAAGCTTAGACTGGGTATTTTGAATTGAAGATTTCCATTTGTAAAGCATAAGATTCTCCCCCGCATAGACTTTCCCTCCGGAAAAACGGGCCCGGGATAGACATTCCCCCCGGAAAGATGGGCCTGGAATAGAATTTCCCCTTACGAAGAATTAACCCGGGTCCAACCCAACCCCCCTTGGAAAAACCGTCCCAATATAGAAATTCCCCCTAAATGACAGTACACCCCCATTCTTACATTTTAGCTATGTATCTGTTTCCATTTCTATTACTAGAATTCTCTTGCTTATTTAGACCCAGTAATTCTTCTGATTATTTTTGTGTGTGTGTATCGTGAACAATCATCATCTTATGATTTTTTATAAAAAGGAAATTGCTCAAATCGTGTAATGGTATATCAAAATTCATTCAGACATCTTAAAAGTCTTTATCGTTATTTACTAGTATCTAACATTTGAATTAGTAAAGTTGGGAAGAACTTAAATGATTTTTTTAATTTAAATAAACGAGAAAATTTAATAACTTTTATTTATAAAGTTCATCTATTTTACTTTTCAAATATTTTAATTATACATCTTATAGTCGATTTTTTACGAAAAATCCTACTTATATTGACCATCGTTAAAGTCTTTTGGTAAGCATATTGTATTTACAATATGCATTTCAAAGTTTTCAGCGTGTAAATCCAACTTCATCATGTCAACAACAAAAAATATTCGTTTGTTTTATGAATATCGTAATATTAATGAGCGCATATCTATTTCCTTAAACTATTATAACAAATGAAATCCGGAAACAGGGGGGGGGGGGGGGGTCTATATATACCAGGGTGATTTTTCCGCCAAAGGGGAGACTCTTTACTGACTTTGTACATAGGGGGAAATTATATGCTGGGGTGCAATTCCGGGCCCGTTTTTCCGGGGGGGGGGGGGGGTCTATGATACAACACCGGATCCCCACGGGATAAAACATATCTGATATACATATTACATGTAAAAGCCCTACATTAACTGGATACTGGATATTGGACTACAGGGGCTTTGCAATTGAGGACTAACCAAATCACGGTTAGGGTGGTTCGGGAGGGGTTGTCCCCCTCCCTTACGGGAGAAAATATTGAAGCAGAGCAATTTCAAGCACATTAAATTCTTATCTTTGAAATGATGGGGGGGGGGGGGGGTGCGATCTCCACACCCCTTAATTCCGCAAGTGAGACTGTTAGTTAACTCTATGGTAAAATTTAGAAGATATAAAACAGAAAGAATTTTGATATAAGTAAAAAGTTTCATATATTTTTGGAAAATTATCTAGATGTGCATTATTTAGGATTAAGCTCAATAAAAATCCGAAGTATGTAACATTTGATAAGGGTA
Source organism: Ostrea edulis (assembly GCF_947568905.1). Taxonomy (NCBI): domain Eukaryota; kingdom Metazoa; phylum Mollusca; class Bivalvia; order Ostreida; family Ostreidae; genus Ostrea; species Ostrea edulis. The sequence continues at coordinate 22,932,667 of NC_079169.1, forward strand.
ATTTTCGCATGGGGCGCCTCTATGCCGGCTTGATTAGATCGCGTCGTATACGTACATTTAATGACAGAGTGAAATTTCAGTGTTTTTATTGAAGAAAATATGTGGTTGTCATAGACAAAAAACTCCGCACTTTTATCGTGTCCAGAGTTAAATGTCGCACTTTTAAAGGTATTTTGTTGATTAGGAATATGCATTGATTGATCACTATTTTACGATCAAGTGTTGCATCTATATATTTTGGAAAATGAACTATACGTGATGGCTGGTCGAGGGGTTGGGGAAAGGGTGGGTGCTTTGATCAGTCCGCTACTAAAGTTTTCCTAGTAATGAAGACAGTATTAGTTCTTCATTGTAAAATCTATTTCCAATATCAACCGTAACTATTTCAACTCCAGTAAAGCTTCCACCAAAAATTACAACAAACAACAAATCATCAATACATAAATGTTCGAGATTATGTCTCTAGGTAGTGTCAAAAATAACAACGAAATCTTTCTTTGGAAGCGGAAGACCATAATGATAATAGAGATAACAATGAGGTCTTCAGTTGGAAGCGGAGGACCTGAATTACAGTAATCAAAAAACCCATATATACTAGACTAGATAGGTTAGGGTCAATGACTTATGATCTCGTATCTGACGAAGCGTAACGTGTAGAATTTAATAGGGTAGTTTGTTAATTGGGAATACAAAATGACTGACTAGTGGGACCACTATTTTTTAAAATTTTATTATTATTATTTAAGTAGTGTCAAGAACAACGGAATCTTCCGTTGGAAACGGAAGACCTTAATGATATCTTATTCAGGTTTCCATTTGGGAGCAGAAGACCTTAATTACAAGACTTGTTCGGTTAGGGTCAATCTGTTATGTTGTCGTGTCTGACGAAGCGTAACGACTAGGATTTAAAAGGATAGTTTGTTAATTGAGAATACACAATGACTGACCAGTTGGGCCACTCTATTTTTTTTTTTTATATCCGTGTGATTATTTCCTGTACATATAGTATTGAAATTGTACATTGTATAGAATATCAGGGACTAAGTAGAGTGATTGATCAGTATTTTCCGTTCAAGTGCCATTTCTATCTGGTCAAAACGAGCCTTTTGTCAATTTTGGACAATAAATCCTGCAGGAGGAGGGGTGGCTTCTGCTCCTCCGCCGCTAAAGTTTTTTTTTTTAAATTTCAAAATATTCAAAAATAAACACGATTATCTATTCTAAATATTTAAATTATTCAAAATGTTAACGTTGTCTATTTCAACTTCCAATATAGTTAGGAAGCTAAGTGAATAACGCTGAATATTATCGCAGATATCCATTGACTTCATTTACCTAATTATTATAGATCAACACAATTATATTTATACATTTACTTAAAAAAGTGGCGGATCCAGGGGGTTAAATTGCAATATGAATACTTTACTTTTGAAGAAGAAGAAAATAGAAAACCCAAACAAATAGAAACTCCAAATAAACAATGAAACATACTAGTAAAGATCACAGAAATTTATCACGTACAAAATCAGTATCTAGGTAGTATTAGTGGGTTAGTGTCTGACGAAGCGTAACGGTTAGGACTCAATGGTGAAGTTCGTTAATTGGAATTACACAATGACTGACCAGTGCTTTACGTTCAAGGGTAAAAATGGGCCACTTGTCAATTCTAGAAATTGAATTGTGCGAGGGAGAGGGGGATGTTCGCTCTCAGTCATCCACCACTAAAGTTAATAAACATCATATGATGAATTCCTTAACATGTATATATGTAAAGTATTCAAAATGTTAACATTATATCTACTTGTATTTTAACTTCCAATAATGTTACAATGATAGATGAGTACCGTTGTTATAGGCATCACCAAAATTATCTAGCTAGTGGCGGATCCAGAGGGGTAAGAAGTAGGCATAAAATCGTGATAACAGTACTTTGCTTTTGGAATAATGATAAATAAACCCTGACAAGACAACCCTGATATATATATAAATGTCCGTGATCATAGAAATGTATCACATAAAAAATCGATGACTAAGTGGAATAACAATTAATTGTCAATGATAACAGGTTTTCATTGCGAAGCAGACCTTAATTACAATAAACAAGTACATCCATACATACAAGACTAGTTCGGATATGTTGTCATGTCTGACGAACCGTAACGAGTAGGATTTAAAAGGGTAGTTTGTTAATTGGGAATACACAATGACTGACCAGTGTCCCCACTACATTTTTTTTTTTTAATTTCCGAACTAAACATCGTGTGACTGTTTATACCATACAGATATGAAATATTCAAATTGTACATTGTAGAATACCAGGGACTAAGTAGAGTTACAATGGGAGTAGTTTTTTTAATTGGAAGTACACAATGACTGACCAATATTTTCCGTTTGAAAGTGCCATTTCTATCTGGTCAAAACGAGCCTTTTGTCAATTTTGGACCATAAATCCTGCAGGAAGAGGGATGGCTTCCGCTCCTCCGCCTCTAAAGTTGTTTTTCTAATTTCAAAATATTAAAAAATAATCCTCGTATGATTATGTATCCTAGATATTTAAAGTATTCGAAATGTTAACGTTGTTTATTTCAACTTTCAATATAGTTAGGAAGCTAATATTAAGTGAATAACGCTAAATATTACCGCAGATATCCATTGACTTCATTTACCTAATTAGTAGATCAACACAATACGTCTACCTAATAACTGGCGGTTCCAGGGGGTTAAACTGCAATATCAATACTTTGCTCTTGAAGAAGAAGAAGAAGGGGGAAAAACCAAACAAATAAAAACTCCAAATAAGCAATGAAACATACGAGTAAAGATCATAGGAATTTATCACGTACAAAATCAACTCACGACTAAGTAGTGTCAGTGGCAACATAACGGTCTGTATTCAATGATGAAGTTTGTTTATTAGAAATACACAATGACTGACCAGTGTTTTACGTTCAAGGGTAATGTCTATCTGGTCAAAATGGGCCGCTTGTCAATATTAGAAATTGAATTGTGCGAAGTAGGGGTGGGGTGTCGTTCTCGGTTATCCACCACTAAAGTTAATAAACATCATAACATCATATGATGAAGGCATGCCTTCATCATATGATATATATATATATAGTATTCAAAATGTTTACATTATATCTACATTTATTTTAACTTTCAATAAGTTAGAATGATAGGTGAGTACATGTACGTACCGCTGTTATAGGCATCACCAGAATTAATTTAGCTAGTGGCGGATCCAGGGGGGTATTATAAGAAGTAGGTATAAAATCGTTGTAACGGTACATGTACTTTGCTTTTTGAACACTGATAAATAAATCAGATAATCCTGATATATAAATGTCCGAAATCATAGAAATGTATCACAATACAAAATCGTTGACTAAGTAGTGTCAATGGATTGATTTAAGGTTTCATGTCCAACGAAGCGTAACGATTATGATTTACGAGGGTAGATTGTTAATTAATTGGGAGTACACAATGACTGAAAAGTGCTTTACATTCAATAGTCGTGTATATCTGGTCATTAAGTGGCTGGGGAAATAATTAGTATTATGCGTGAGGGATGGGAATGGGACGGGGGATCCGCCCATTCGCCACTGAAGTTATAATTTGAAAAATAAACATCGTATAGTTAAATTCTTTTGCGTATACAAGGTATTCAAAATATTAACGTCATCTATTTTATCATCCAATGAAATTAAAATGATAAGTGAAGACTGTTGTAACCACACAACTTGTGTAACTAATTAGTGGCGGATCTCGGGGTTAATACATTTGTAAGTAGACCTAAAAATTTGCGATAACATTGCTTTGCTTTATAAGTAAAAAAGTCTACAATATTCATAAAACATTGATACACAAATGTCGAAAATCATAGAAGTTTATCACTATAAAATCGCTCGAGATGTTTAGAACACTTAGAGCCGAACTTCCCTAGAGTCGAGACGTCTGTTAACCGTTTATTCTGACACGCCTGTCAAAGTCTTTTCGACGCTTAAGGTAATGGTAGCAATCGGAGAAAGTACTTTGACTTGAGAATGAATACGATTGTAGAAGGGAGGGAAAGATGGACCGAAGCATGCATTTTGTAAAACGATTCTTGTGTTGTTAAATAATCGAGAATCTTATTTGAGATGTCTGATTCGGTTCACTAAACAACTTAGCATCACCTAGCAGAGTTCATCTTTCACCGTAAGCACTTAACACTAATTTTAGAATATGTAAACAAGTTGTAAGTTAGGCCTATTCCGTAATTCAACAACATATCACAGGAACTGGTAATTTAATATGTAGTAATAATACTGCTACCCTTTATAAAACCACAAGGATGGTGGGTGACGATAATTTTAAGAACTATTTTGAAACGAAGTGTTGAGTGAAGTATCAGCCCTTGTAGCCCCCCCCCCCCCCTCCCCCCCAATAGCAGCTGATTAGGGGATGGTACGGTACATGGTATACCCACACTATTATTAATACACTGACAAATTACCGGTTCCTGTGAACATATTTTAACACCTGACGACATATGAAGGGTTGTGAATAGTGAATGTGAGCAACTGCATGTGAATGCACGGGCAATGGAAGTTGATGTAAATAGATACATGTAGTATGTGCATGTATATATATTTATACATGCACATACTATATATTTACATTAACTTACAGTGCCCGTGTGTGAATGAGTATTTCATAGTGTTCTTGTCTGCTTGTTGCAATAATATAGTCCCGTCCAATTTTATATGGAGATTTTTGTGCAAGGTTATATGTATACAATTAAAATTGCATGGGGAAAAGTTTAGTAATGCAGAGCTCTAATATCCTTTATTATCTCTCATGTTTTTTAGACATTTATTCACAAACACATAAGCCGACACATAAGAGTTTATAATTACTATATATATTTAAAAATTAATGTCATGCCTTGGCTTTTAAGTATATTTTAAGAATCATGACAAACAACACTTTTTAAGATACAATTTTCTGTTTTATTGTTATATTCATGGAATAAAAATCCCATCCTGTGCTTTATTTGGGATATCTATTCCCATTCATGCTCAAATAGGATATTTACTGCCATTTCATGTTCATTATGGGACATTTCCTCCTATGGGACATTGTATCCCATAATAAGTTTAAATATGGGAGTTAAAATCCTATGGGAGAAATTATATTTTTTCTCCCACAGGATTTTTGGTGGGAGTGAAAATCCCCCAAGTGGGATTAAAAATCCCTCCAAAATCCCATGGAATTTTTTGATTTCAGGTGAAATATCTTAAAAACTACAATAGTTACAAGTGTAAATGTTGGTGCATGTCTTGTGAACATAAAATCCCATCTTTTTTTGTAAAGGGTTTATTTGTATCCTTAATAAAAGGGTTGGCGAAACTCCGGACTTTTGTCGTGTCCAGAGTTAAATGTCGCACTGTTGCATCCAAATCCAAATTATGTAAAAGAATGTAATATTTATGACTGAAAAGGGTACTTCTACAATGTTATGACTTTTTCATATGCCATATGCTAAGTCTTATCATTACAGGTATGAAATATGACAGGAACAAAGCTACAGCCATTTTGATTGAATTGGCAAATATCCAGCAAAAAGAGCTAGGTGATCGTATGAAAAATAATGCATTTAGTATTGTATATTTTTTTTTACGTCCCTCTCAAGAATATTTCACTCATATGGAGACGTCACCACTGCCGGTGAAGGGCTACAAAATTTAAGCCTCTGCTCGGCGCTTATGGTCATTGAGCATGGAGGGATCTTTATCGTGCTACACTTGCTGTGACACGGGACCTCGGCTTTTGCGGTCTCATCGGAAAGTCGCCTCTTACAACAAGCAAGGGGGTACTGAGGACTTATTCTAACCCGGATCCCCACGGGATAATGCATATAGTATATCAACAGATGGGAACAGTGATAATGCATTTAGTATATCAACAGATGGGAGCAGTGATGCCTCAAGTTATTACTTATTAGAACAAGGGATTCAACAACATTGATTGACTCTGAACTTTTATCAATACCAGTGGGTAGTGCAGCTGCTACAGGAGATACTATTTTTAATCTTATAAATGATGATTTAAAAGCACGTGATGTTGACTGGACGAATTGTGTAGCTGTTGGATGTGACAATGCGAATGTCATGAATGTTCGTCCGAAAGGAACCGCCGCGGTGGCCGAGAGGTTAGAGCGACACCTAAGTCGTTAAAACAGCTAGTGACAGTTCCATCGCCAAACGCATCGTATACGTCTTGAGTTCCTTTATATGCCAACTTCCTACAACCAGACTTGTTATTATAAAACATTTATCGATGAGTACATCATCGGTAGGTGACAGGCATTGATCAGCAGCAGTTTTGGCAGCAATATGTAGATTGATTGAATACTGTTTAACGTCCTTCTCGAGAATATTTCACTCTTATGGAAACGTCACCAAAAGCAATCTGTAGAAGGTGAAGGACATTTCCAGAAAGAAAAACCATGTGGTTGTTCCTCTTTTACATAGGCTAATACCCCTTTCGAACGATTGTATGATTGATTGTATCTTGCTTAACGTCTCACTCATATGGAGACGTCACTAAGACCGGTGAAGGGCTTCAAATGCCTATGCTCGGCGCTTACGGCCATTGAACAGTGTGGTTTCTTTAGCGTGCCACGCCTACTGTGACACGGGTAATCCGTTTTTAAGGTCATCTCCGAGAACCCGTGACATTCACATCTGATGCCGAGCGTTTGGCGATGGAACTGTCACTACCTGTTAACGACTTGGATCTGTCGCGGCCGGGATACGAACCCCGGCCTTCCGCATCCGAATTTTATTTTCTATATTTTAACGTTTAGACGCTTTACCTTATACCGCGATACATGGGGATCCGGGTTAGAATAGGTCCTCGGTATTCCTTGCTAGTCATAAAAGGCGACTAAATAGGGAGGTCCTTTGGATGAGACCGCAAAAACCGAGGTCCCTTGTCACAGCAGGCAGGCACGATAAAGATTCCTCTCTGCTCAAAGGCCATAAGCGCCGATCATAGACCGAAATTTTGCAGCTCTTCACCGACAGTGTTGACGTCTCTATATGAGTGAAATATTCAATCAATCCTACAAACGTTTTGCTGATTACGAGTTAGGTACTCCATTTCCACCAAGATGATACTGCGATAGGGCTGTACCAGGATAAAAAGGTTAAACAGAAACAAAAGGATGGAGAGAAAGCTTAAGAATAAGAGAAACACAGAAGAGAAAGATTTTACAACGAGAGGATCCAAGCATGACCGTTATGACTTACAAATACTGTATAATCTTTTAAGAAGTTTCGCGCAGTAAAAACTAGCGGTTGTCAACAGTGACGGACCATGAAAAGAGTATGTTTCACAGGAAAGCATTAAATTTCATGAAGTCAAGGTCATTGTGAATTTGTCATTTATCAGACGAAATCATTTTACACAAATTGTACGTGTATTCATTTTGAGTACATCGAAACCTGTATTCATTTTTAAGTAAATGTGTGTATTCCAGAATCAGTCAGTAAGAAGGAGGAAGATAAACTACAAGCGTGTGAAAAGGGATGAAAGAGTCCAAGAGGCAGAGTCTGAGCAAGGCACAAGTCAGACAGTGCTAGATACTGACAGGAGGGGGAATCTGAGGAAGAAACCATCACCGAGGATATCATAGCATATGAAAAAAAAGTTGTTTGGGTGGATGGGGGGGTGAATATGTCATAAGAGAAGAATAAAATTCTTTAATTCATTTTATGTGGTATGATAATGATTTGTTTTCAAAATAATGAATCACTATGGAACTACTGTGTTATTTTATATATATATATATGTAACAGGGTTTCTGTCGAATTAAACAACAAAGTCCTGTATGGGTTCTTAGATGTCGATCACCTCCATTTTATTGCCAGAATCTAAGCTTTAGATATACATGTATATGTATGTGTATGACACTCTGAAACATATCAAACAAATAATTATATTTACAATCATATACATCAAAGTATTACTTATTTACACAAATTACTTCTTTGAAATATATGTTACCATATGATATTATAAAAGCTTAAAAACACTGATACTATATATGTATGATTTTCTATAATGACTATACAGACATTATTCATTATAATCATAGAATATATCATGAACACCATCATACCATTCTATGGGAATAAGTGATGTGGCAATAATCCCTCATTTAACAAAAATGTCCATGGAAATTGACTGTAAATTATGAAGTTTACATAAATAAACTTGCATCATAAAAATATCAAGCATGTATTTAAAAATACAGTATACCAAATCTGTGAAACACATAAATTTAACTTATTTCAAGCTAACTGATTTATGCCTCACAAAATATCTTTCTCACTGTGCAAGTGCTATGGAATTAAATCTACCAAATTATTACGTTTACTGCAAATTAGAAATAATATTAAAGTTAGAAAATAAGCTTACCTTGTTAAAGAAATGATCAGTCAACAGTCAAATATCTGTCATATATTTTCACCAACTTCTCTATCAACCAACTAGACAAAGAATGACTGAACACCACCAAGAACTTTTGGAGGGAAAAAGAACTGACCAATAAAACACCAGCTAACAACACTAAAACCAATAGGAACTTCGAACACTTTCAAACCTATTTACAAAAGTTTAATTATAATGACCTAAGGCAAAATTCAATAAATCAGAACAGGTACTGCCTGTTCTACTTGGATGAGCATAAAACACATCTCAATGTAGTGGTTATTCAGATAATGTTTAATTTGAAATCTATATACAAATTTGTGTAGATTTATTAATTTAAATCAATTAATAAACACTATTACACACTTCCCCTCCTTTTAAAATGACTTCCACGTCATTTAAAGGAAGACTTACCCTCTGTCATGTAGTGTTGAAATACTGAAAAAAATGCATGATAATTTATTAAAAATAAAAACTCAGAATTTTTCAGTAAACATTTTTAAAAGAGCTTTTGACATTTCTTTGTCCATCATTCTCAACTGAGAAGCCATTTCTTTAAAACACATTGCCTTATCCTTCCATTCGGGTTGCTGAGACATTTGTAGACTACAGGCATAATGTTCCATCCATTGTGGCTTCTTTCTGATTCTTGTCGACCTTCTAGGCAAATCGGTCTCATTATCATCATCTTGGTTATCATCATCATCATCATCATCATCATGTTCATCAGGAACCTCAGCTACAGGTTCATGTAAATCATCCATATGAGAACTGCTGGAATCAAGATCATCAGGTAGTTCCTGAGTACTCTGATTGGGAGCGTCCTCCCCTGATCCGTCCTCCAGGTACTCAACACCACTCCAATCGTCACCAGTAATAGTGTGAGTACTATCTTCAACATCCTCAGACTGTGCATCACTAAATGGTACAGGGCATTCCACTGTAACATACATGCTGTCTGCATCATCATCAGATCCTTCCAACTGATCCTGGATGGCAGATCTCTTTTCTCTATCTTGAGACTTTTCACTTCTCTTGGTTCTAAATCTAGGTGCTGGAACAGGTGAAGATAACTTGGAACCAATGGGCAATAATAAATTCCTATGTAGAATTCTGATTCTGCCTTGGCCATCTTCTCGTCTCACCTTATAAACCGGAATCGAAACATTTGGCTGACTAATGATGATGTAGGGATTTTCCTCCCATTTATCCTGAATTTTGTGTTTCCCATCAAAACTGACAACCTTAACTAAAACTCGATCTCCTTCATTTAAGATTACTCCTCTTATCTTGGTGTCATAATGCAACTTCTGTTTCGTTTGAGAATTCTTAATTGCTGTTTCAGCTTGATGATATGCATTTCTGAGATTTTCCTGTAGGGTTTCAATGTATGAAGAAGTCAATTTAAATTGGCAATTTCGCTCGATTCCAAAAATGAGATCTACAGGAAGATTTGGTTCTCGCCCAAACATCAAATAATATGGAGAGAATCCTGTCGAATCATGTATAGTACAGTTGTACGCATGTACTAATGGAGAGACATGTTTTTTCCAATTATGTTTCTGTTCTGGATCCAAAGTGCCTAACATAGAAAGAATGGTTCTGTTAAAGCGTTCTGTTATTCCGTTGCCCATGGGATGATATGGTGTAGTTCTGGATTTGGATATCCCAGTAATTTGGCATAATTCTTTAATCAAATTACTACAGAAGTTCGCTCCTTGATCTGAATGAAGTTTCTGCGGCAGACCATAATGGACGATGAAGTTGTTAAAAATTGCCTCAGCTGTAGTCCTTGCTGTTTGATTCTTCGTTGGTACTGCTACTGCATATTTGGTAAAATGGTCTGTCAGGACTAATATGTTCTGTATGTTTCCTTTGGATGGTTCTAACGTCATGTAATCCATACAAACTAACTCTAAAGGTTGAGTAGTTGTGATGTTTACTAATGATGCTTTCTGGTTGTTAGGTGTCTTGAACTTGATGCATCTCTCACACTCGTCAACCCACTTCAATACATCTGTGTGCATCCTTGGCCAGTAAAATCTACTTCGGACTAAAGCTATAGTTTTGTCTCTGCCTGGATGACCCATATCGTTGTGCAAATAGTGTAGGATCACAGGACTAAATGTATGTGGCACAACATATTGTTGATGACAGGTACCATCTGCATTCTGTGTCTCTCTAATAAGTATGTCATCTTTCATCTTCAGCTTCTTACAGTTTTGATGAAGAACTGCCTCAACCTCGCAACTTGCAGAGTTCCTTGGAGGTTTCTTTCCAGCTGTGACATAACCTATTATAGCCGAAATGGTAGCATCCTCAGCCTGAATTTGCTGAATGTCAATGTGCCGAATGTCCTCAATATTTGAAGGTAGATGTAACTGCTGACACACAGCAGGCAAAACTGGTAGTGTCTTGATATATGGTGGCTTATCATCAGCATTGACTATCGCTCTGACAGCTTCAGTATCCATGGTCTCGGTCTTCGCTGGTAATCTAGACAATATATCTGCATCGGTGTTCAATTTACCTGGCTTATATGTAATACTGAAGTTGTATGAAGACAGAGCAGCAATCCATCTGTGGCCAGTTGCATCTAATTTTGCTGTAGTTAAAACATATGTGAGGGGGTTGTTGTCTGTAAACACTGAAAATGTCTGTCCTGTAAGGTAATCTGAAAACTTTTCCGTAATTGCCCATTTTAAAGCTAAAAATTCCAGTTTATGAGTAGGATAATTTCTTTCAGATTTACTAAGTCCCCTGCTGGCATATGCAATAACGCGTTTAATCCCATCCTGTTCTTGGTACAATATCGCTCCGAGTCCACTTTGACATGCATCAGTGTGTAACTCAAATGGACTGCTGAAATCAGGATAGGCAAGCACTGGCGATGAGGTTAATTTATCTTTCAATATAGTGAATGCTTTGTCTTGAGATGGTCCCCAATGCCATGTCAATGGAGGCAGTTTCTTTTTTCCTCTGGGTTTCTTTCCAGTTGCCATGATATCTATCAATGGTCGTGCAATCTTTGAAAAATCCTGGATAAATTTCCTGTAGTATCCTGCGAAGCCTAAAAACTGTCGTACATCTTCAGGAGTTTTAGGAGTAGGCCAGTTTAAGACTTTGTCTACCTTGTGTGGGTCCGCCTGTACCCCATCTTCAGAAACAATGTGACCTATATACTTTACCTTTTTCATGAAGAAAGAACACTTCTTAGGGGAGAGCTTCAGACTAAATGTCCTAAACCTATCAAAAACTTGCTTAAGGCGGTCGAGATGTTCGTCAAATGTCCTAGAGAAAACAATTACATCATCTAAATAAATAAAACACACTTTTAAATGAAGATCTCCTAAACATTGTTCTTGTAGTCTTTGATACGTAGCCGGGGCATTCGCAAGTCCAAATGGCATTTTATTGAATTCAAAGAATCCTAATGGCCCAACTGTAAAAGCTGTTCGCTGCTTATGCTGTTCTAAAATTTCGATTTGATGGTACCCAGATTTCATATCTAATACAGAAAAGTAACAATTCCCAGCAAGTGAATCTAATATTTCATCTATTCTTGGCAGTGCGTAGTTATCCCTCACAGTCCGTAAATTCAGCTGTCTATAATCCACACACATGCGTAAGGACCCATCATGTTTCCTGACTAATACCACATTAGAGCAAAATGGTGAATGAGATGGTCTGATGATTCCACTGGCTAGTAACTCTTGTATGTGGTTTCTTACTTCTTCTACCATCGCTGGTGGTATGCGTCTGTATTTCTGCTTAAAAGGTGTTGTATCTGACAGTTCTATATGATGGTACACCTTGTCAGTAGTTCCAATATCTGTAGAATTTGTGGAAAATATATCCTGGTATTCAGATACAAGTCCTCTACATCGCTCTTTCTCCGTCTCTGCTAATGTGTCAGATATATGAACTTTCTCTAAAATTTGTTCAAATTCTGAAGTTGACAAAGGAATAGATGTATCTGCAATTGTAACAGGCTGCATCTCGCATATAACTGCTTTTGGTGAAACTGATACTGTTCGCGTCGTGACATTGCTTATTTCCACTGGTATTATGTTAGAATCCTCAAAGTCATAATAATGTAAACTTGGGGTGATATCTAAGTCAAGTGGAATGCTAGACTTTGGAGTTGAATGCAGCATAGCTAAAACTTTCTGATAAGGAATCTTCCTGTCTGAGCAAGCTTTAATAACAACTTTCCCATTGGGTGGAATTAAAATCCTGCAAGACTCAGCGGACTTCAATATAGCAAGTCGATTCCCATTTCTTTCCAGCTGCCTTTCACGTAATGTCAGACATCTAAATGCCAAGTGCCATGAAGCGTGTAAATCTGCATCCTGCAAAAACCTTGACCCATACTCTGATCTTGTAATGTCAATCAGTCTGTGTAAAATATTTGTTCCAATCAAAACAGGAACTTTTGAGTTGTAATTACTGTTTGGAACAACTAAAAAGATGCAATCTTGTAGAATTTCTACTGATGACAGTCCATATGTGGCTAAATTCACCACGACATATCCTAAATATGGCATCAATTGACCATCAGCACATTCAATGTCAATTTGTTCATCTATTGAATTAAGCGCCGTTTTATCCTTTAAATATGTTATATAAAAGGATTCTGATATTGTAGAGACTGTGGCTCCTGTATCGAGTAATGATAGGCACGGAACACCATTAGTAGCCACTTGAACCTCATTTGATGTTCCAACTAATTCCTCTGATAAGTTGGTGGGACTGTTCTTCCTTCTGCCAGACCCTTGTCCCCAGGATTTGGCAATCTGAAGTTTAAATCCCTTTTGTGGTCAACTCTGACTCTGCAACCAATAGCTATGTGGCCTTCTTGACCGCATCTATAACATATGATTTGGTCAGATCTATGACTCGATTGCTGGTCATCAGGACATGCTGCAGTAGATCTAGCTTCAGGCATTGGGTAAGAATATCCTTTGTTTGAATGCTTTCCTTTCTTTCCCTTTTGAAAAGATTGTTTACCCTTATTACCATATGGTTTCTGTGCAGGAGGCATGTAATATGGCTGCTGCATTGCCTTTAGTTGATTAATCTGAGCCTGCAAATCCTTTAACTTGTCATCATCAGATGAGTCTGTCTTTGAAGAGATTGCTGCCTTTACTGTGCCTTGTTTGCCCTTTGATGACTTGATCTGCACTGTGCGTTCAGACTCTATTTTCCTGATTTCTACTCTTAGTCTATCGAAATCACTAATTGTGTGATACAGATGTCCGCAAACGTCTTTCAATTCTTGTCGCAAACCTTTGTAAAACATTGTGCGCAACATCTCGTTCACAGAATAATTCTGAACCTTGCCTAACCTCAAAGCAGTACAAAGAATTTCTTCTAAACGACAGCTCCAAGCTGAACAAGTTTCATCCTCTCTTTGCTTAGCACAATAAAATTCAGCTAATATATCCTCCTTTTCCAAAACATTCCCATATATGCTGTCTAATTTGAATAAAATTTCTTCAACAGAAGCACCAACACCTAGTCGCATAATAACTTTGGCTGCTTCCCCCTTCACAGACCTTCTAATTGCCTGAAGTAGAGCTTCTTCTGACTGAGATTCCTTCATTAGACAAGTCACCTCATACTTCCACAAGTCATATGAAGAGTCTGATTTCCCATCACCTGAGAAAGTGGAAATCCGTAAAGGAGCTTTATAATAGCCAGATGCTAGCGGCGATGCTGCTGCCATTGGTTCTTTAAACGTCGTCATAGATTCTTTCACAGAATGCTTTTGCTCATCATGATTAACTGCCCAATGCATGAATTTCTGTGGATTGATTTTCATTTTCTCCAATGTTTTCCAAAATTGATTCATATCCTCCGTTGACATTTCACTGTCAGTGACTGGCAGTTTGACATCTGGTTTAGTTTCTGTTGTAGTATTAGTTGTATCCTCCGTGTCTATACTTGGATTTGACATTGTAATGCAGTGCAATTGAAATAAGAAACAAATATGTACAAAAAATAATGGAAATTGCATGTATAGGAGGGTAGTTCACTTTGAACTATTGAAAACAGACTTGTAACAGCAATAATATCAAATACGTATAAGTTATCTACAGTGGGGCGTTCATAGTTGAACGACGAATACGGGTTTTGAAACGCAGATACAAATACTTATAATAATTCAATGCATGCTGCTGAAATGGAAATGGTTGATCAGAAAAATAACACATCAGCTGACACACAGTTCGAAGTGTAAATACTAAATAACTGATATTGTACCGAGTTTCTCCTACAAAGGAACTACAAGTGTGTTGAACTATAGACCTTTTACCTGAGGCTTAACTTTTATGTAAAATAAACAACAAACACTAGAGTTATTAAGCAATATTTAGCTCAAATTTGATTTCTCATATACAAACTTACGTTTTCCGGTGTAACTATTAAAGCGAATATCGAGCTCGACTGGAATTGCGCAGTATAAAATAAACCGATCTCGATGGAATTATGAATCCGAAACGCGAAGCGCGAAATTCTTAAATAATAGCTGTTGAGAAAAATAATATAAATATACTAACTGACAATTACTATATGAACAATCTGTCACTCAGATCAACTCCCAATAAATCTAACTTGTTATATAGATAACTGAACAACTGCTACTACATTCCAACCCAGACAAATAAAGTACTGTGAATCAAACGAAACTACGGCTCTGAACAACTTCAACCAAATCAATATAATCTGTCAAATTGTCAAGGTGTCTTGGTCAAAAGATATAGATATTACACTATGATATTACGGTTTAGTAACTGATAAGGATATATAGGTAATAATTAGTGTGCAAATACGTGCCATGATGATACCTCACTTACCCATCTTTCTCTCGATTGTGGCACTCGGAATTCAGAAGAAAAAATTATATACTTATTTCTTTTTAAACTAAAAAAAAATGTACCTGTAGTTGCTTAAATTTTCTACGATATTACCTTAAAAAAACCCACAAAGATATATTTTTGTCAAACTTGACCCTGACAATCTTATATAAGTTTGCTTATTTGATCGATCAATTAAATGGTTCTATACTGCAGTAAAAATACGAAGTCTATATAAGAGCTAAACTAGCTTGCACACACTTTGTAATAATAAACTAGTATAAACAGAAGATACAATGAAAAATGTAACAATTGAAACACTCACCGATCAGCTGATTCAGATGTCACGTGACGTAAACCAAAATTGCACAAACACAAAGAATGAAAACACACATCACACAGCACATATAACACACAATGCTTACAACATGCGTCACAAATATAATATCCAAAATGAATATTGACGAAGTAAGTCTAGGACGAGGTTCCAAAACAATGTACAGTTGTGTCCATTCACGCGTGACAGTTATGTAGGTCGTCTCCTGAACATAGCACACTGCACCAAAGCCAAGGACCGGTCTTACTATTCGAACACTCGTCACCTCCGCAGACTGTTGTTTTTCCAGAAAAGTCCTCTAGGGATTTTACAGGTGGAGGAGTCCCAACGTGGGCGCCATTTTGTAACAGGGTTTCTGTCGAATTAAACAACAAAGTCCTGTATGGGTTCTTAGATGTCGATCACCTCCATTTTATTGCCAGAATCTAAGCTTTAGATATACATGTATATGTATGTGTATGACACTCTGAAACATATCAAACAAATAATTATATTTACAATCATATACATCAAAGTATTACTTATTTACACAAATTACTTCTTTGAAATATATGTTACCATATGATATTATAAAAGCTTAAAAACACTGATACTATATATTTATGATTTTCTATAATGACTATACAGACATTATTCATTATAATCATAGAATATATCATGAATACCATCATACCATTCTATGGGAATAAGTGATGTGGCAATAATCCCTCATTTAACAAAAATGTCCATGGAAATTGACTGTAAATTATGAAGTTTACATAAATAAACTTGCATCATAAAAATATCAAGCATGTATTTAAAAATACAGTATACCAAATCTGTGAAACACATAAATTTAACTTATTTCAAGCTAACTGATTTATGCCTCACAAAATATCTTTCTCACTGTGCAAGTGCTATGGAATTAAATCTACCAAATTATTACGTTTACTGCAAATTAGAAATAATATTAAAGTTAGAAAATAAGCTTACCTTGTTAAAGAAATGATCAGTCAACAGTCAAATATCTGTCATATATTTTCACCAACTTCTCTATCAACCAACTAGACAAAGAATGACTGAACACCACCAAGAACTTTTGGAGGGAAAAAGAACTGACCAATAAAACACCAGCTAACAACACTAAAACCAATAGGAACTTCGAACACTTTCAAACCTATTTACAAAAGTTTAATTATAATGACCTAAGGCAAAATTCAATAAATCAGAACAGGTACTGCCTGTTCTACTTGGATGAGCATAAAACACATCTCAATGTAGTGGTTATTCAGATAATGTTTAATTTGAAATCTATATACAAATTTGTGTAGATTTATTAATTTAAATCAATTAATAAACACTATTACATATATATGTCTAATTTATTCTTTTTCCATATTCACATAATCATCAGTAATAGTAATGAAGATACATATTAATCATTTTATACATTTTCACACTACTAATTCAGCATTATTGGTTGAATACTTCTGATTTTAGGAAACTACTGTGTTATTAATGTGCCCGACAAATACGGTTAACGTGACAATGATTGCGTCATTTCATGAAAATATGCAAGAAATTTGAGGTTTCGCTGATTATACAGCCAAGGATAGGTACACCCTCACTCAGTAACCGTCGCCAGCGACAATGGTTCACCCCTTAGTATAGAAGATAAATTGCATTTAATACCTTTGACTCATGACCTTTCGACAACTTACTATTAGGAACACGCATACAAAGTTTGATGACCAGTTTACTTTAAATCTTGCCTATAATTATTGTAACCACGCACACAGACGTGCGCAACAGCTTTAATATATCCCCTCCACAACTCCCTAACAGGAAATAACTGACGCTGATGAATTCTCAGATACAACAGGTATTAATCACAATTTCCTTCATATGTACAACACTTAACAAGATGTATTTATGAAAGACAAATGCCTCCGACATTGGCCAATTCCAAAGATGGCCAATGTCACAAGGACAAATATCTTGGTACTAGTAGAAAGATCTTGTCACAAGAAATGTTTTCTAGTTAGAAGTTATGCCCAATGGTAAAAAAAGAAAGAAAGAAAGAAATTAAAGTAGGTCCAGGGTCAAATATGTTGGTAACCACGGAAAGGTCTTATCACAAGGAATACTCATGGGAAATATCAAAGCTCTAGCACTCACCGTTTAAAAGTTATTAGCAAGGTTAAAGTTTCAGACAATGGCAGACAGGACAAAATAAACATACCCCCCCCCCCCCCCACCCTTTCGATCTCGGGGACATAAAAACCCAGTATGTTTTTTATTAATACGTGTAATCGGGTAGAAAAAATACCATAACTGTTGCAGAATTTTACTGGAATAGTGGGTCTACACGGCATATTTTGCAGTATTTCGTAGTTTAAGTTATTTTTCAATATCAAGAAAAACGCTTGAAAACATCGATGAAATTACTATACAGTCGTCCAACATCAGGTGTGTGCGCTATAAGGTGAATAGAACCCCAAAGTTCGTAATGAGCTATGATTACATCTTCATACAAGAGGCCCAGGGGCCTTATAGGTCACCTGAGTATCATGTAACAACCTTCCAATGTTTGAATTAGGTTTGTGTTTAAATATAAGAATTTTACTTTTGGATGGAAGAAACATTGAATAGCTATGTGGTCATGAAGTACATGTGTCATTTTTATGTTCAATCAATAATCCTTTTTAAAACCCTAGGTCTGAGACATCATAAAGAAAAGGGTTATTTACGCCTTAGATAAAACCAATATAAGAAGATTTTCAAAGAATTTCTACATTTTCACTATATGACCAATAGAGCCCCACCCTAACACAAGAACCCCTGCCCCAGGGGCCATGAATTTCACAATTTTGGTAGAGGGCTCAACGCTCATTATAATTATGCCCACAGTTTGGCTTCTTGATGTTCAGGAGTAAAGAAGAAGATTTTTTTAAATTACACTCATTTTGATGGTTTTTGCCCCACCCCTCAGGCCCCAGGGGGGCAGGGACCACGAATTTCACAATTTTTGTTCCCCTCCACCCACAAATGCTATATGCCAAAATTGGTTGAAATTGGTTCAGGGGTTTCAGAGAAGAAGCTGAAAATGTTCAAATGTTAACGCACGACGACGGACAAAAACAGAAGATTTTCAAAGAAATATTGCATTTTCACTATATAATCAATCAGCCCCGCCTTTGCACCAGAACCCCTGACCCAGGGGCCATAAATTTCAGTTTTGAAAGAAGCATCCTTGATCATCATTATCATACTATCAGTTTGTCTACTTAATACCCAGCAGCAGAGAAGATTTTCAAAGAAATAAAATGCATTTTCACTATATGATCAATAGGGCCCCACCCTAATACCAGGGGCCATGAATTTCACAATTTTGAAAGAGGCATCCTTGCTCATCATAACCATGCTATTGGTTTGTCTACTTAATACCCAAGGACAGAGAAGAAGATTTTCAAAGAAATAATGCATTTTCACTATATGACTTATAGAGCCCCACCCTAGCACCAGAACCCCTGATCCAGGGGCCATGAATTTCACAATTTTGAAAGAGGCATCCTTGCTCATTATTACCATGCTATTAGTTTGTCTACTTAATACCCAGAGACAGAGAAGAAGATTTTCAAAGCATTTCTATATTTTCACTATATGACCAATAGAGCCCCACCCTAACACACCAGAACCCCTGATCCAGGGGCCATGAATTTCACAATTTTTAAAGAGGCATCCTTGCTCATCATTACCATGCTATTAGTTTGTCTACTTAATACCCAGAGACAGAGAAGATTTTCAAAGAATTTCTACATTTTCACTATATGACCAATAGAGCCCCACCCTAACACAAGAACCCCTGCCCCAGGGGCCATGAATTTCACAATTTTGGTAGAGGGCTCAACGCTCATTATAATTATGCCCACAGTTTGGCTTCTTGATGTCCAGGAGTAAAGAAGAAGATTTTTTAAAATTACACTCATTTTGATGGTTTTTGCCCCACCCCTCAGGCCCCAGGGGGGCAGGGACCACGAATTTCACAATTTTTGTTCCCCTCCACCCACAGATGCTATATGCCAAAATTGGTTGAAATTGGTTCAGGGGTTTCAGAGAAGAAGCTGAAAATGTTCAAATGTTAACGCACGACGACGGACAAAAACAGATAGCAATAGGTCACCTGATTGATTCAGGTGACCTAAAAAGATATATGAATCAGGTTAGCGTTGCAGCCCATGGATAGCTTCTACGATAGAAGGGTTAAAAAGAAGGCTAACAGATAAGGGTACTGTGTAAACAAACCACCTAGAGGGAAGACGAAGCTGATTACTGTCATTTTGCTTACAGGATATCAAATTATGGAGGAACCGAAATCTGACCGCCGTTATGATAATGTTTCATTTGACGGAATGCTTCTTCCAGGATTTCAACCATTACATGATGATGTGGAAGGCAGGCTTAATGCCATCAAGAATTTGGAAAGTCGGTCTGGTGACGTTATAATAGCGGCGTATCCAAGATCAGGTTAGTAAAGTCTGATATCCTTATAACTGGTGTGGGATCGCGGTTATCTTCCGGGTACTTCCCTCCGCGATATCGGTGCAACTGTACCCTTATGTGCACGATATCTCGTGCTCTGTATGTTTGATCATTTCCTGAGCGGATTTCATTAGAAATATCTTTTGAAAACGCCACTCTAGTTAGAGTCAATCAGGCGAGGGACTTGGAGCGTATTCTGTGTACTTTATCACACTAAAATTTTCACTTTATCATTATTTGGTTTTACTCGTGCTTCGTGTACTATTTCCAACAACACGGCAAACAATGTGTTGAATTTTATTTTTGACCGGGGTACATTGTACATGAAGCAGCGACACACGCCAATCTTTCGTAACAGCGACGATTACGATCGAGGTAATCCAATTGTTTAGGGAAACAGTGTGTTCGATTGCGTCAGACACATGACGTGTGACATAGGTAGTAGCAATCGGAACACCTCGCCCCTTACTCCGTTCCCTTTTCTTAGCTTCGTCTGCCATCGAGTCGTTGACAACGGTCTGGGACTATTTACAACATGTCTACCATGCGACGCCCAAGTCTTTTTATGAAGTAAGGGGCGAGGGGTTCCGATTGAGGTACAGACCCTGAAGCGTACTACTACATCACTTGAAACGGAACGGTACGAAACGATTCTTGCACGGAACGATGAACGGATTGCACGAAATGCTGACCTATTTGTACGCGTGGCTTGCACGCTTTGTAAACGATCTGCACAAAACGGTAGTCGTGGCCTGCACGCTTTTATTTTTCGGTATTATTTGGTTCAAATAGTTTCAATATAATGGCAGTATTCTAGATATTAATTAAGAAATGATAATGATTCATTTTAAAATGATTGCTCATGTACATGGTAAATTTCATTTTTTATGACCACGTGGGAATGAAAACAAATTTTAAAAATTTTAATTTCGGAAATAAAAGAAAAATATGCAAAAATCGTATCGTCACGAATTAATGATTAATAAAATTTTATGATTCATTGCTCTATTAAATTCATTGAAACTGAATATAAAATCTGTTTCGCTATTTTTGTACATTGATTTTGAGTGTCGTTAAAATACATTTGCAATTTGTATACTCCAGGCCTCTTCCCAAAGACAGATGCTAAATAAACCTATACATTTTATATCCCAAAGACAGATGCTAAATAAACCTATACATTTTATATACATGTGTATATTCTGTACGTGTATGAAAACGTAAAATGATTTAAAAGAACTTCTCGTCAGGAAAGATTGAAATATATTTTGGCGGGGAGAGGGTTGTGAACGGTCTGCACGAAACGATAGGCATGACCTGCACGCTTCGATTTTTTCGGCATTATTTGTTTCATCCTGGGGTTAGTTTAAACAAGGAATAGTTAAATGAATGATGAACACGTTGGAATGAAATGAAATTAATTTAACTTCGGAAATAAAGGGAAAAGATGCATAAATTGTATCGTCATGGAATATTGATCATTGAACTTTATTTATTCATTGCACTATTAAATTCAATGAAAAAGTCGCGCCTGTTTCGCTATTTTTGTACATTCAATCTGAGTGCCGTTAAAACACATGCGCAATTTTCCAGGCCTCTTCTCAAAGATAGATGTTGAATAAACTTATACATTTTACATACGTGTATGACAACAGGTAAAGTGATGAAAAAAGCTTATCGTCTTTTTCAGGCAAGACTGAAGTATATTCTTGGGCGGGAGGGGGCATCTAGACATTGCATTAGCCAGTCAATAAGAACCTATCACCTTGGATAAGAAGGATAAATACAAAACAAAAAGAAACAATTAAAATAGATTGAAAAATGAATAGATGAAACAATGACTAACTACAGTAATGATCAACAAAGAAAATTTTTGACAATAAATTGTTCTAAGTAAAGTTCTGTCAATTTTCCACACTTATTTTGATTACCCTTATTTGGGCCCCTTTTAAAAGTTTGCATTTTCCTGTAGGATACCTCCAGCACATTGCGCTGACCAATCAACGTTTGGCATGTTCATAATTTCTTTGTTTTTATGGAGAGTGGCTGTGTGAAAATTTTCTGCGCCACCCACCTCCACCCCAGCTTTAGCCACCTTGTTTTGTACATATTTTGGCGATGGCATATTTTTGGACACCTTTTTTGCCTCTGTTTTGACATTATTGTACGGGGAGGTAACATGCACTTGTGTATGTCATTTGCCCAATTTGTTTGCGCCTATATTGAGTTTTGTATTTATGTGTTCAGATTGGCCTCCCAGTAATTTTTATATTAATATTTTATTTTTTCGTCATTTAAAATAAATAAATAACATTATTGGAAACTCATATTGGCTTTTGTTCTTTTGGTAAAAACTAGCTTCATTGAAGGTATCACATGTATCTGGCGTTAAAGAAGTTTTACTTAAATATGCGAGCGGATCTAACATCCCATTTTAATTAGATTGTTGCATATGCCTCATTCTTAAACCTATAGAAAAATTCATTTTTGAGAGACAAAAGATATAAACACCTCAATTGCCCCCGCCGATTTTCACACCTTTTGTACGAATGTTAATTTCAAATACCCGGATTATCTTGACTCTATTGTGCGGGGGGAAAGCACCTTGGAATATGCGTACAATATACAAGTTATACACAGGTCGGTCTTTGCATTATGCAGACAGTTCCGATGAACAATTTGAATATTTACATGTATGCCCCCCTTCAAAGAAGAGGGGCATATTAAATAGGTTTGCATCTTTCGGTCGGTCGGTAGACCACATGTTGTCCGCTCAATATCTTGAGAACCATTCACTTGATGATAATGATATGACCTCTATTGTTTTTCAGGTCAGTCTATTCTTCACATAGGAATATATGTCCGCTCAATATCTTGAGAACCCTTTGCTTGAAAAACATCAAACTTAGCACACTGGTACATCCTAAGGAGTAGGTGACCCCTATTGATTTTGAGGTCATATGGTCAAGGGTCAAACTGGGCATTGGAATATACTGACCATTCAATGTCTGGAGAACCCTTTGCTTGACATACATCAGACTTGGTACACCAGTATATCTTCAGAAGGAGATGACCCCTATTGATTTTGAGTTCACATGGTCAAGGGTCAAACTGGACATAGGAATATACTGTCCGTTCAATATCTTGAGAACCCTTTGCTTGACAGACATCAAACTTGGTACACTGGTACATCTTCAGAAGAAAACAAGAGGTACTGTGAGCAATGCTCACTAAGAATACCCCCCGCTTACCCCAATCTCCCAAAGGGCGTTGGTAATAGGTATAAACTACCTCTTTTCTGAGTGTAAAAAACAAATGGCATGACAAACCGAACCATATTGCTACTTCGATGTCCAGTGCGCGTGACCTTTGACCTTTTGACCCCAAAATCGATAGGGAACATCTTCATCCCATGGGTAGTCCATATGTATGATATGGTGACTGTAGGTGGAAAGGATAACGCTTTAGAGCCAGGAAACCATATTGCTACTTCAATGTCCAGTGCGCTTGACCTTTGACCTTTTGATCCCAAAATCGATAGGGAACATCTTCATCCCATGGGTAGTCCATATATATGATATGGTGACGGTAGGTGGAAAGGATAATGCTTTAGAGCCCGGAAACCATTGCGTCTACAGACGGACAACCCGATTCCAGTATACACCCCCCCCCCCCACAACTTGTTGCGGGGGGTATAATAACCCCTATTGATTTTGAGGTCACATGTTTAAAGGTCAAGGGTCAAACTGGACATTGGAATATACTGTCTGCTCAATATCTTGAGAACCCTTTGCTTGACAGACATCAAACTTGGTACAGTGGTGTATATTCAGGAGGAGATGACTCCTATTGATTTTGAGGTCATATGGTCAAAGGTCAAACTGGACATAGTAACACACTGTCCACTCAATATCTTGATAACCCTTTTGCTTGACAGACATCAAACTTAATATACTGGTACATCTTCAGGAGAAGATGACCCCTATTGATTTTTAGGTCACATGGTCAATGCACTCTTACATAGGAAGATATTGTCTGCTCAATAATTAAATGATGTGTGTGTATAACCCTTTTCAATTTTGCACCATGGGGGGCATATGTGTTTTACAAACATCTCTTGTTCTTATTTAAAAAGAGAAACTTGTTCACGCAAATGTAACAAGACAAATAAATTATTCCTATATACAAAAAAAGACTACCGTGGGCAGATCTATACATGATTCTGCACTTACTTGAAACTACCAAGGGTGATAAAATGATATCGGATTTTTTGCTGCCTGGTGGTTTTAAAATGAACTGTTTTCTTTCGATTATTTGCAGATTTTCACCGTTGAAAGCCCTTCTTATAGACATTTTCAAATAATTGCTCAAATTCCCAACAATGTTACATGACCTGCACGGTCTGTACGTTTTAAAGGGCGTGGTTTGAACGATCTACATGTTTCTATGGGCGTGGCTTGATCATGCACGGAACGGTACCCACGAAACGCTGAACTGTTTGCATGGAACGGTGAACGATTTGCTCGAAACGAAACGCTTTGGAGGTGTAGTAGCACGCTTCAGGGTCTGTACAATGACATACCATTAAATGGCGTCCGTAACGAAGAAAATGTTTACACTAGTTTATATCAAAGTTATTTTTAGAAAATGCAGTCGAGAAACATGTTTATTCCATTCCTAGTAAATTTATAATGTTTATAGCATAAATATTAAGATAATGTCAACTAATACTGTAAATAATTGTATGTTAGTAAGACTTTTACTACCCCCCCCCCTTTCGGTTTTCCGCTGTAGGACACCATTCTCCCCACTCTTACCAGACCTAACTTATCAGAATGCCTGTTACTCAAACACATGCCTTTGGTATAAGCTGATGTTTGAAACAGGATGAATGCTGTTTTAAAACAACTCTCCATTTCTCCGATTTCTAAGTAAAAATGAGAATTATAACCAGAGTTCCCCTTATTATGTAATTTTTGGCAATATAATTAACAGATATTGTGACTAACAAATTGATCAATAATGTAACATTATACAATATTGCTGGGTTTTTTTAGGTCAATACAGTGATTAGGCCGCCTGAGTAGTACAATATTCACCGAGCCTAAAGGACGAGGTGAATACTGTGCTTCGAAGAAAACTAAATCATCGTATTGACTGAAAAAACAGCAACATTCATTTTATTATGTGATTTAATGATTAAATTATAAAAACTCATTAAGTTATCCATGCCATCTTACTTGTTGACATACCAGCCCGTCGGACTATCGGAATACTGAGCGGTCACCATGTAATTGTGCTTTGAGTAATCTACTCTTGCATAGTAATTAATAATGATTTGAAAGCTTTGACAATAAGTTCCTTGCTTTTTTAATTGTTTCTGGTGATTTCAACTCAATTGAGAAGACTGATTTTACATTAGTTCAAAGCCAATCCTACCTCTGTATAATGAGTAAATGCCATTCACAAGTTTGAAGTTCACTAACTAAGGAATCTGGCGAAAAGCATGCAATATTTTGAACTTATGTAGGAAGAATGAATTTACAGCTGCGAAAAGACCAGTATTCTTCTTGAAATTGTTATACATGCAAGGTGAAGATAACGAACAGTGATCAATTTCATAACTCCTACAACCAATACAAAATAGATAGTTGGGCAACCCAACTAACCATGTAGATTATAAAGGAATGTAACAAAGATCTTGCTTATAGGTACGCACTGGTTATGGGAAATTACTTCCATGTTACTGAAACAGCAAGATGAATATATTGAACAAACAAAAGGAACAGCATTCTTAGAACTTGTAGAAGATTTGAGTAAACTGGAAAAGATCACCTCTCCTCGAATTTTAAACACACATCTACCATACCGATGGTTTCCGAAAGCTCACACAGAAAGCAAGAGAAAAATAATACATGTGACCAGAAACCCGAAGGACGTTTTTGTTTCCTACTTTCATCTGACGAAGAATTTTAGAAAGGACATGGATTGGGATACATATTATCAAACAACGATAACTGGACCAGGTAAATGGAAACTCCAACATGGATATGTGCATCACATTGTTTTCTATTGTTATCAATTATTTGAATATGGTTGTGATAATTTTCTATTTAGATGTTATGTATGGTGGGTGGTTTGAATACGAGAGGAGTTTCAACATGGATAAGGAAAATATACATCACATGTACTTTGAAGAATTAAAATTGGTAAGCCCATACATGTATATATACATGTATTATCGTTTATAACTTTATAATTCCAATGTTATTTATCACAATTGTTTTGATTGGATAAAAATGAAGCTGAACAAGAGTTTTTACATCAATAAACCCGACAACGCGATGTATTCATATTCATACACACCTGAAAACATATAACACAGTGCGGGGAAACTATTCAAATTTTTGCAATTCTCGATAAAGTGAATGAATTGGAATTATAAAAATCAAACATTCTTTTTGAAGAATTTATCGATGTGTAAACTCCCCACATTTTACTCACAAACTTAACATAAAAGTGTTTCGCACTTTTATTCAGTTTGTGAGTAAAATGTCCGGAGTTTACAGATCGATAAATTCTTCAAAAAGAATGTTTAATCCTATGATATGTTGCATTTCTTTGTAATATTCATACTTATTAACTCATAAATAGGAAAATAGACATTAAAGATTACCGAAGACCTCGTGTGAAATTACATGATGATTTTTCTTCTGTATCACTTAACTTTTTAAGATAATCACTTTCCATAACAATGATAAAGGCTCGGGATGATTTTATCACGTCATAATTCCAACGTTATTTATTACAATTGTTTTGATTGGACAAAAATAAAGCTGAACAAGAGTTTATACATCAATAAATTCGAAAACACGATGTATTCATACTCGCCTGAAAAGAAATAACATAGTACGGGGAAACTATTCAAATTTTTGTAATTGTTAAATAAAGTGAATGAATTGGAATTATAAGAATCAAACATTCTTCTTGAAGAATTTATCGATGTGTAAACTCCGGACATTTTACTAACAAACTTAACATAAAAGTGCTTTGCACTTTTATTCAGTGTGTGAGTAAAATGTCTGGAGTTTACAGATCGATAAATTCTTCAAAAAGAATGTTTAATCCTATAATGTCTCATCAATTTTAAAAGCGACCATCGGAAGAAATTCGTAGATTGGCTACATTTCTTCAAGTGAATTGTACAGACGACATGATTGAAAAAATTGCTCACAAATGTGGGTTTGACAACCTGAAGAATGCCCATTATACAGTAAAGAAAACGGAATCTCAACTCTCTCATTACAGAAAAGGTGAGCTTTCGATATGTACATGTACAGTTAATCTCTGTGGGGAAATATAATTAAATTATATTTTGTTATGTCATTAAGAGTACTAATTATTCCTACATTGTAATTTGGCAAAACATGGTATCCTATTTCATAAGTACAAGTAAAGTCACTGTCTTATATATAAATCGGATAAGATACAGTGTTAGATGCGTGAAGATAATGATTTTCCTTGTCCCAGTGCAGCGACAAACCCCAAGACGTTTTACATAGGCAGTGACTATTCCTTAAACTCACGACATTGGAAGTGAGAGTCAAGTCTTTCTGACACTTTACGTAAGGGTTAATGTACTCGTATCGCTCCATTCCCTAAAAGTAATGGACCGAGGCCCCGAACGGACCGAGGTCCATTGCTTTTAAGGAATGGAGTGATACGAGTACATTGACCCACTTAAAATCCACCTTTGTTGGGCCCCTTGCTACTAAACTTTGTGCATTTTAATCATGTCTTACGTTTTTCATTCTTTTGTTGCATGCATTTATACCTACTTGTATATAGGTTGAACTACTTTCCGAACACTCCATTCCTGAAAAATAATGGAGTGTTCGAACAAAAGAATGACGTCATAGGTGGATTTTAATAAAAGAAACCCCATGTCACAGTAGGCGTTAACACGATAAAACAAACCACACTGTGAAAGCCTTTAACACCATGCATATATGTAGGTCAAAATTTGTTCACTTCACCTCAACGTAAAAATCGAGGCTCCGTGTCACAACAGTTGTGGTACGATAAACATCCCTCCCTGCTCAAAGACCGATAGCGCCGAGCATAGGCCTAAATTTTGCAGCTCTTCACCGGCAATGCAGACATCTCCATATGAGTGAAAAAATTCTCGAAAGGGACTCCCGATAAACAATCAATTGTAGTATAGAGAACTTGAAAGACGAGACAAAGAAAACCTTAGTTAAGAAAATGGAAAGGGCGCTTAGCATATTATCGAAAAGAATTCATTTTTATACGCCCGTCGAAGACGGGACGTATTATGGTATGGCGTCGTCCGTCTGGACCTTGTGGGCAGGATACAGACTGAACCATAAGCCCTAGGACTTTACAACTTGGTACATTTGATCACCATGATGAGAGGAAGATGCCTATTGTTTTTCAAGGTCAAAGTCGTAGTATCACTTATTAGGAAAACCTTGTGGGCAGGATACAAACCGAACCGTAAGCTCCAGGATATTATAACTTGGTATATTTGATCATCATGATGAGAGGAAAGTGCCTATTGTTTTTCAAGGTCAAAGGTCAAGGTCGTAGTATCACTTATTAGGAAAACCTTGTGAGCAGGATACAAACCGAACCGTAAACTCCAGGATATTATAACTAGGTATATTTGATCATCATGATGAGAGGAAGGTGCCTATTGTGTTCAAAGGTCTAGGTCGTAGTATCACTTATTAGGAAAACCTTGTGGGCAGGATACAAACCGAACCGTAAGCTCCAGGATATTATAACTTGGTATATTTGATCACCATGGTGAAAGGAAGATGCCTATTGTTTTCAGAGGTCAAGGTCGTAGTATCACTTATTGGGAAAACCTTGTGGGCAGGATACAAACCGAACCGTAAGCTCCAGGATATTATAACTTGGTATATTTGATCATCATGATGAGAAGAAGGTTCCTATTGTTTTTCAAGGTCAAGGTCGTAGTATCACTTATTAGGAAAACCTTGTAGGCAGGATACAAACCGAACCGTTAGCATATTTATGAAGTAGCGCATTCTAAGGCTATCCCTCTTTATATCTTGATATCCATTTCTACAAGGATAATAATGAATTAGCTCACTAAAATATGAATCCCACTAAAATATGTTTTCCTTGAGCAAAATCTACGGGCGTATTATGCCACGTTGGCGTTGCTCTTGTTAAACATCAACTAGGTTTGAATAATTTTTTACGTATTCCTGGTGTGAATCGAGATGCGTTCATGTCATCAGTGGATTTTAGGCGTCACTGTCAATTAAAAGAATTTCTTCTTATATTACGTTCAGCTATGTCCCGTTTTGGACTTTTTATCAGCCGATTAGAATTTTCTTTGACAACTTACAAATCTAACGGAATTGTTGATATTACATGTAGTTCATATTATCTGACAATCAAGTTTCTGTAGATGTGCAATGTTGTTACGTAAAGCACAAGTCCGACGTGTGGTATGCAATCAGAAAAGATGCCTGTGCAACGGGTAGCTCTCCGCATTCTGCAATTGGTTTTAAGATGAATGAAGGAACAGAAGCGTCATTTTGAACATTTAATTGAAAAGAAAGACAAACAATATCCAACAAATGAATGTTCAAGAAAGATTTCGGCACGGAATACAGAAGTAAATCAATGTAGTAGCGGCTTTGGTCAGACGTGTTATACCAATATACTACCCCCAATGAAAAGTGAAGATAACGAACAGTGATCAATCTCATAACTCCTACAAGCAATACAAAATAGAGAGTTGGGGAAACACGAACCCCTGGACACACCAGAGGTGGGATCAGGTGCCAAGGAGGAGTAAGCATCCCCTGTCGACCGGTCACACCCGCCGTGAGCCCTATATCTAATGAGGTAAACGGAGTTATCCGTGGTCAAAATCATTGTGCCAAGAACGGCTTAACAATCGGTATGAAACACTTAGGGGAAGCTAAGGTTACTACATTATTCCAGCAAATGTTAGGCGAATATTCACCAGACTGTAGCATAAGGGATATCACATTGAATAATGATGGGAAACCAGAGCTAGGTCTTGTAGAAGCAGTCATTGAAATAAAGTGCCCATTTCCGGGAAATTATCAGATACCTATGCACTTTAGTTTGCGTGATTATGTATGTCAGCGCTTGACAGGGATGGTTATATTAGAAACGAAAGAGCTGATATTTGTATTTTATACACCATGAAGTACTAAGTTCAATTGCGTTCTGTTCATTTCGATCAGTCGATATGGTATCCAATTTAGAAAAATGGCAATTTAGTCGAATTGTAATGTATGATGTGGGAAAACCTGGAAATAGTACGAAAAGTAAACTGAAAAACCAAATTAATAAAGGACCAGATATCGAGATTTGTTGTAGAAAATTTGGAATTTATATGTGAACTTTCATCTGTGTTAATGATTTGAATCTGGTTTAAGCCGCCATCTCCCTGGATCATATTATGATATTGCCATTGAAAAGTATAGTTCAGTCAGCTAAATCATAGTCAAAGATGTCTGTGCCACAATAAACCCAGCAAGGTCTGTAATGGATACAGTCTGCTTGGAAGGAAAGCCACCAATTAACAAATCAGGAAAGAAATTTGTCTCTAGAAATCCAATGTTCTCTACCAGCTGCATTCGGATTAAAAGAATACGAACTTCCATGGAGTGAAATGAGATACGCGACAGAGCATGTGCTAAAAGATTGTATGGATAGAGGGCTTCATCTTGTAAGTTTTTCGACAGAGTGAAGACAAGAAACCATTAAATCTCTTGTCAACTTCCAAAGGATGCTTAAGGACATGCGGGACGATGTGGCCAAAAATAACTCGTCAATGAATATTTTTTCTTTTTTTCATGAAGCACCATCGGGATGTCCTGTACAATGTGTATAAATTTCATGGCCACTTTCTAGGTATACAAGGGAGATAATAAGCTTTGAATTACCCCCCTTTTCGAAAATTGTGAATTTTACAAGATATTAATTCTTCGTGCCTGTTTTGGAATACATTGTTAGAAACTATATTTGTTTTCAACCTATTGAAATATTTAGAATTTTCATGATTATGGAACAAAAATTGAGTTAATGAAAACAAATTAGAATATATTTTTTTAAATATACATGTATATATATATTAAACATTGCTTCGAACAAAACGTCTAGTCTAGCTCTAAACAATACGTTTTCTTTCAAACCGGGTTAGGTCTAGTTAACGTCAATATGAGCTACTACTTCCTTTACAAGATCAACATTATTTCCGCGGCCATGGTAGCTAATGTCGCTTGACTCGATCGTCTCCATGCTATTTTTCAAGGTATTTATGTATCGCACATGTTGTGACTTTGCACCTTTTTCTTTTTCACACGTCTGCTTCTCGCATACATTCCGACGTGAGTCATAATTTTTTTACATTAGTTACCATTTCCACAGCAGTGTTTCGTAAAGTTAGTAAAAATAATTTGGAATATGAAATAGTTTAAGAGATAAAACGTACTTATGTTTACATGAAAATGCTTGCAAAAATTCAACATTCCTAATATGGACGTTAATATTTGACGAAAAGTAACGATTGTCGTCATGTGTGTGTGTGGGGGGGGGGGGGGGGGGGGGGTATTTTTCGCAAACAAGGATCGATTATAAAAGCACCAGAATATTTCATAGGTTTCCCAAGCAAGATTGGGAGAAATGTGTGTCCAGTTCTAGTTTCACACTACTATAGTAAATATCAACAAACGATCAACTTATACTTGCACTGGGTCATTGTTTACAGACGGTTGACTTTCTTTTTGTAAATGCCTAGATATGCAAATTGCATGTGCATGTAAGAGCGATTTCGGTGAGTTATAGGCTATACTATCAAAACTACTGTGGCGCATACTATACATATATATAATATATGCAATGTACATGAAAAAGAGACTTGTAATCACTATGAAATAAAATAAAAATTATCATTTGACAAGAATTACACATGACACTTGACAGCGGTAGCAAATTACGGCAAAATATGATGACATTTTCCCCGCGATACAACGTCATGACGTACTTTTTTATTATGACGTCATATAGTGTGTCTGTACAGCATTGTGATTTTTCTCTGGAAGCTTTAACTATGCTGCATCCGGTTCTAAATTTATGATAAATTCGCAACCATCACGTGATCATCGTCCCGCATATCCTTAAGAAAGTACGAAGTCATTTTCCAAACTGGAGTATCTTTTTTAAGTAAACGAGAACTCGACATTTATGCCTTGATTCCTCTCTCCGTGGTTAAAGCTGAAAATGGAAGTATTGTACAACAGAACCGCAAACGGTACAACATATGCCCGTCGGACAGTGAAAATCAACTGTAAGCACATTATGCACTCTGAATGTATATCACACATTCTGAATAGAAATACCTGAAAGCCAATCTATCTGACATGTGAACTTGTGTATTTCTCCGAGAGGGAGGTTGCAGTAGCTGTATCCATGATGAGAAATAGTCCAGGGAACGTTTTGACCTACCTTTTGTTTAAATCAGGTCACGGTGCACCAAGCAAGTTTTAATGTAAACCGATAATGTATTTCTCTGATAGGGAGTTTGTGACAAAATTTCAAGGTAATACCTGTATCCATAATGAAAAAAGTCCGGAAAACTGTATAACCTACTTTTAACCCAAACGTAAGTCAGAGACGGACATACCAATCCAGCTGTAATGTAAACTAAACTTGTATTCCTCTGAGAGGAAGCTTGTGATTATTTTCAAGGCAAATATCTATATCCGTAGTGAAAAAGTCCGGAAAGCTGTTTGACCCATTATCAGCCCTAAAGTAGGTTACTGACGGACAGACCAATCCAGCTGCAATGTAAACTAAACTTGTATTCATCTGAGAGGAAGCTTGTGATTAAATATCAAGACAACATATGTAGCTGTAATGAGAAAAGTCCAGAAAACTGTTTGACCTACGTTCATTCCAAAAGTAGGTCACGGACGAACAGACCAATTTAGCTGAAATGCAAACTACTTGTAGAGGACGCTTGTGGCTAAATTTCAGGGCAATATCTGTATCCGTAATGAACTAATAAGTCCGAACAACTGTTTGACCTACTTAGCATCAATCCAGCTGAAAGGCAAACCAATTCTTACGGTTGCTGAGGGAGGATATGGGACTAAATTTAAAAGCTGTACATCCATCCGTTACGTAAAAAAAAAAAATTGGACAACATAACCGTAGACAGACGGACGCACGGACAGCGTCATAACATAATACGTCCCGTATGACGAAGGGTGTATTAAAAGCAGATGCAGGCCTGTAATTAAAGAGTGAAAACGGTTAATAACAAAAACTTATGAGAGCAGAAAATAAAAAGAAAGTCACCCATAGTAAGAATACTTAAGAGGAACAGAACATGGCCTCTTGATACTCTTCATACTTGGTTACATGAATCGGTGATTGCGACTCTTCAAACCACAAACAACCAACATATATACAATAGCATAGATGCTGTAGCCAACCAAAGCACACAAAACGAATCAAACGTGACTGAAAATGAAAAAAACAACACGTGGATGAGTTATTTCTAAATGATAATGAATCATCCAATGAACAAAATATTGACTTAACAGAAGACACCCATGTTTTTCCAACTGTAATAGAAGTGAACGACGAAAATAAATTTAAATCGCTTTCCACGACAACTGCGATTTTGTTCTCACTGAAATGGAATAAAATGCTATGGATACTCGAGTTCAAGAGCTTAGGTCAAAGGAAGATACTATCAAAGCAATTTCACATGTTAAATTGAATATTATGATGTGTTTCAACCAAACCTTGATCCAATGATGCATTTCGAAATTCATGGAAGATTGATTGATTAATTATATCTTGCTTAACGTCTCGCTCGATAATTTTTCACTCATATGAAGACGTCACCAACACTGGTGAAGGTTTTCAAATTTAGACCTATGCTCGGCGCTTTCGGCCATTGAGCAGTGAAGGTTCTTTAGCTTGCCACATACTGTGACACGGGGCATCCGTTTTCATCTCCGAGGACCCGTGATATTCATACCCGATGCCGAGCTTTTGGCGATGGAACTGTCACTACTTCTTTTAAGGTAGGTCCCTAATCCTGGACCTACTTGTACTTGTGATTTCTCAAAATTTTTAGTTTAAATACTTAGATTGTTCATTTGAGGGTATGATAAAAACAAAAAAAATGGGGGGTTGTCAGTATAATGAGTAAATTATGGTATTTTTATTACGTGTACCCCCATTTGTCAAACGGAAATATCATAATTCATTGAAGAAGTCCTAAAATATGTCCATAAAATTTTGTTTGAGGTATGATGCAGCAATTATTTTCCTCAAATATGAAATAAACATGTCTAACTAAATATTTAAAAGTGAAATTTTAACACAGTTTCATGTTTTTTAATAATGGTGGTACAAAATTGAACTCAATTCAGGCCCTCGTCAGTCAAAAATACGGCACTGCAACACCACTAATATGAATATTTTAAAAATTTGACTTGTGATTTTTCATTCAAACTCACATATTATGTTCATATATGAATGCTTGTTAAAATACATTTAAAAAACCTGCCCTTTCTCAGCATAATATTTTCACATCATCTCAATTTATATTTACATTTTGTTTTTAGCCAAAATAGCCATTTTGAAGATGCGCATGATTTTCACATAATAGAAGATAACAAATATATAACAAGTGCAGAATTGTTTTATTTAATTCCACAATTGCATATCATGATTTTTTTTTTTTAATTTACAGATAATTTTAACATGTAATACCCCTGTATATGAATTAAATTAATATGTACCTCTGGTTTTATGTGCGAATTAGATGACAAAAAATGGAAAGAAGATTGGAGCCATAGTCTACTCAAATATAAGTGATTGAGTGTTATTGTATTCATTTTACTAAATTGAAAAACATTCAGGTAAATGTAAAAATACGTTTGATAATAATAGTACGTGAACCAATACCGGAATTCAATCCGGACATGACGTCACGCTACTAGACCCCTACTTTAACGACTTAGGTCTGTCGCGGCCGGGACCCTTCCGCATGCGGGGCGAACGCTCTAACCTCCCGGCCACCGCGGCGGCCAAATTCATGGAAGAGAAAACAAAACTATTCTTTTATGGGTTCAATTCTGGACCGGACACATTTCCAGACAATTAAAAGACCAACCGGCTGAAGTGAAATAAAACTCATCTTTATTTTCAAAAGATCGTTGATCGTTGCATACACACACATACATATCAAAACTCCTATAAGCAATACAACCTAGAGAGTTGGGCAAACACGGACCCCTGGATTTACCAGAGGCGGGATCAGGTTCCTAGGATGAGTAAGCATCTCCTTTCGACCGGTCACACCCGCCGTGAGCACTATGGGTAAACGGAGTTGTCCATAGTCAAAATTAGTGTGCCAAGAACGGCCTAACAATCGGTATGAAACACGGCAGACAAAATATGATTGGCAAACTAGATTGTTATAATGACCACATAATTTGCGAAATACTGATTTTAAACGAGACTGTTGTAACCTTGTTTTTCAGTAGTCTGTCTCGGTTTAAAAACTGATGATGCACAGACCAAGCTCTTGCTTAGTATGAAGCGGAAGTGGACGACTCTGTGGTGTCTTATATACTTCCAAACTCTCACAGTGGCAAACTAGTTTTCCTATTGCTGTTCCAACTATAGTAGATTGCATTGATAACCCTATCGCACTAAGGCTTCCATAAAGAGATACGAATAAAAAAGCACTGGTGAACTTTTGAATAAAGGCATAGATCGTTTCCACAATTTCACTAACTTGCGACATTCTTTCATCAGAGGGCGTGTTACAAAAGCTTCACTTACACCTCTGGCAACGCTTGCAATCACGTGACAATATAAATCCATGGTATAAACAGTCATTCTCGTTTCCTTTCCCTTTGAAAGTTCTGGCAACAGGTCATACATCAGGCTCTTTCCATAGCCCACGTGCTCTACATTCATTCATGCATATAACGGAAGTACTGCCAAATTTACGATCAGAAAACAGCGATTTTAATCAATTCATAGTAAGCATCAATTTAATTCCACCAAACGTGATTTCATAGACTAATTAGTCCAAAACATAAATGTTGAATCCGGGTTAGAATAGGTCCCCAGTACCCCTTGCTTGTCGTAAGAGGCGACTAAATGGGTCGGTCCTTCGGATGAGACCGCAAAAGCCGAGGCCCCGTGTCACAGCAGGTGTGGCACGATAAAGATCCCTCCCAGCTCAATGGCCATAAACGCCGAGCATAGGCCTAAATTTTGCAGCCCTTCATCGGCAGTGGTGACATCTCCATATGAGTGAAATATTCTCGAGAGGGACAATCAATCAATGTTGGATATTAAAACTTTCACAAGATTTCTGTAAATAGCCATTGATAAAGGTATATAGTGCGAGTGGCTCATGGAACTCTGGGTAGAGAATCTCACTTGCGAGTGTTAAGTTGGACTAGCTGGCGTTTCTTCACATGCAAGGAAAGAATGCGCAAAATCTAATGTCACAATACTAAAAATACCACTTGTGGATGATTTAAATAGCAACCAGCGTGTTCCAAACGCTCGAACCAACTTTTGTCTTGAAGTGGAAGAATGGATTACCTATATTGGTTAGTTAATTCGATGCGGCTAAACTTACTCTGTTGATTCAACGAATCCGATAGGCATGCAGTTAATAGAGTAAAAAATGTATTGCAATGAGACCATTTCTATTAGAAGATTGTTGCACAATCACATCATTTGGACGGTATATTAAAAGGATATAAGATAATGGATATTGAATCGAAGCTTCAGATGTATGCGATCGTAGGCGATTACAACATCCGAACTATTGGAAGTATAGCAGCAGAAAACACCGTGTGAGTATTGCAGTCGTTATACCCAACAACTCAGGTTTCAATAAAGGCACGCGATGTTCCCAATTTAATGGCAAGCGTGATAGAATTGATGACCTGCAAGCGTGATAGAAGTGATGACCTGATGTAAAGCGTGATAAAAGTGATGACCGGCAAGCCTGATAAAAGAGAAAGCAAGATCTGCAAGCTATATCCAGTCTGATGGCAAGCGTGATAAAAGTTATGACCTGCAAGCTAGATCTACAGATGTAATCAGTAAGGACTGCCGCTTCAAAAAATCTCCGTCCCCACTATTACATGTATGAAACGTGAAGATAACGAACAGTGATCAATCTCATAACTCCTATAAGCAATACAAAATAGATAGTTGGACAATAACTAACGTATGTTAGATTGAAGGGGGAAACACGTTGGTAACTTGATTTAAACCAAGTCAAGCTGAATAGCGGGTTGAACATTGCAATCTGGTGGGAAGTTGGGCCAATACCAGGTCTTTGTAGATACCCAGCGCTGTGACTTGGGCTTTTCAATTTCAGATTGATAAAACATTCTAACACCACTAAATGTCTGTATGGACATC
Source organism: Ostrea edulis (assembly GCF_947568905.1). Lineage (NCBI taxonomy): Eukaryota > Metazoa > Mollusca > Bivalvia > Ostreida > Ostreidae > Ostrea > Ostrea edulis. The sequence continues at coordinate 22,970,374 of NC_079169.1, forward strand.
ATTTACGTATATCTGTATTATCGTAATATTATACTTTATTTATTTAATCAGGCGAGATTGGGGATTGGAAAAACCATTTCACTGTTGCACAGAATGAAGAGTTTGACAAGTTATTTCAGATGGAACGAACTGGTTGTAAACTGTTGAAATTTATGAAGTAAAATCATTCAATGCAATGTTGTATACCTGTCAAGGTAGAAAGTGACTTGTCACCAGAATAGTAATATTGTGAATCGATGTCAATATTATGAAGATGCCTTCAACCTAATAAACTTAAACATTTTAGCTGACTTTTTTTCTTTCTTCATTATGAAAGTCGAAGATAACGAACAGTGATCAATCTCATAACTCCTATAAGCAATACAAAATAGATAGTTGGACAAACACGGGCCCCTGGACACACCAGGGGTGGGATCAGGTGCCTAGGAGGAGTAAGCATCCCCTGGTGACCGGTCACACCCGCCGTGAACACCTATATCCTGATCAGGTAAACGGAGTAATCCGTAGTCAAAACCAGTGTGCCAAGAACGGCCTAACAATCGGTATGAAACACGTCAGACAACATTTGACCCAATGATAGGTTGTATTGGCGACCATAGAATTTCCGAAATGCTGACTTCAATCGCGACTGTTGACACCCCAGTACCATCAACTTGTTTGTCAGTAGCTTGCATCGATTTAAAAACTGACTATACGCAGAACAAGCTCTTGCGTATCGAATCAGTTGAGATATATAAACACCATATACAGGTAATAATGGAATATTGCTACCTAAATATGGGAAGTTGATGATGGAGAAGCTGAAATCATCCCGTTTGTCATACAGTTGAGTTGTTAGTTACCCATTAATGTCTACCTTCAATGAAATATCTTAAGTATGAAGCAGAAGTGGACGACTATGTCATGTCTTTTATTTCGAGCTGACAGGGATATATCGAATCAACATATGAATGAAAGTTATTATTGTTAATAGACAAAACGTCGTCGATATATCTAAATGTCGAATTGAAGGCCAGAGCAAGAGATTCAAGTTTTTGAGTGAATTCTGCTTCATATGAATATAGAAATAGGTCAGCTAACAAAGGAGCACAATTCGTGCCCATGGGAATTCCAACAGACTGTTGAGAATGATCACCAAAGACCACGAAGATATTGTCAATGAGGAACTCTAGCATATTTGTTATTTCAACTTCAGAGTATTTGTGCGTGGAATCAGAGTGTTGTTTAACAAAGCAAGTTTTTGGATGACTGATCACTAGATATGGATATTTCCTTTTACTATTTGTTTCAAGAAGCAACTGTCTAAATGTCAAAAAGTCTAGTCTTTAATTTATCGTGAGGAATGGTCGTGTATAGTGTTGAAAAGTCATAGGTTTTGATGTTATTGATTTGGGAAAAGTTTTGCGAATTCAAATTTATTACAAGTTCTTTAGAAGATTTTAGAATCCACATTTGATTAACACCACTTCTGGCATATGTAGTCGCACAGTAAGTTTGAAGTTTCTCCTTCACAGCTGTTAATATTTTTAGTCAGGAGCAAAGATAGGGGCTTGGTAGAGCACTTATTGGATGCAGCTATGTATCTTTGTTTGTAAGGGTTTAATGTAGTTTAGGAATCCAGTATAGGTATGGTAACTCATATTCATTCGAGACATTCACTGGGATATTAAATGTGTTTAAAACTGAAGCATGATTTTGAAGAATTTCATCTTTTGAAAGGGCAGTTGGAGTATAAGTATGATTACCAAAAGTGGAATTAATGCAAAGTTCGTTTTAAATACAGTTGTAATAATGAGCTTTACAAAGACAATGCTGTTACTAGCTTTGTCAGCTGGAACTAAAACATATTCTTCTTGTAACCTATTTAATTCTTTTATCACTACTGGTTTACTAAACACAGAAGGATAGATGGTACGTACTTTTGTTTTCATATGTCTAATGTGGGATTTTAATATTCCTCTTATACTTTTAACCCATTTTGACAATGTATCAAGTTCTTCATTTTCATATTTAGCTCATCGTATGGCATAATCTTCAACAGAATTCATAATAGAGATGAAGTTATGTTGCCAATTAAAAGATCGAGGTTCTCTCTATTTAGAATCTTTTAGAATAAGTGATTTGAGGTCCTCATTTTCATCTATATCAACATCACCAGTAATGACAAGTCCAGCTGAACTATAGTTGAAAGAAGATGAAGAACAAGAACACGTTGGTTTAGTACGTATAAGATGGTCTATATCTATGCACTGCATTAAAATGCTTGTAAAGAAGTTGGTTACCACCAATATTTATTTGAAATATGTGCCCCGATATTCTTTTATTAAGTGAACCCTTGGTTTCTCCCACATAAATTAAGCCACACAGGTTACACTCAATGGCGTAGACAATTATCATTCATAGTACAAAGACAACGCATGATACCCCCAAAGTGGCAATAAGGAACTCGAAGGCGGATCTTCTAGAAATTTCTGAAAGGAGGGATGTAGACGGCTGGGAACTATCTGTCTGATAGGGGGTCAGGGAGCCAAGCCTTGAAAATAATGAGTTCTGACAATACAAGACGTATATAGTTTAGCGTTTTGGGTATAATTCTATTGACAAAACGAATCATATTTGTGAAGGGTGGAGTGCGTTAAGCGCTGGGTGCGCCACAAGTACTTCACACGATATGATGTCGTACCCGCGTTCTTTCTTGAAATAAAAGACACCACAGAGTCGTCCACTTCTGCTTCATAATTAGATATTTTATTGGAAGTAGACATTAACAGCAAACTGACAACTCAACTGTATGACAAACGGGGTGATTTTCAGCTTCTCCATCGTCAACTTCCCATATTTATGTAGCAATATTTCATTATCATCTGCATATGGTGTATATATCTCTTAACTGATTCGATACGCAAGAGCTTGTTATGCCGTCAATTTTCAACAGGTATCACCAACCCAAATGAACAGGTACTTAAAATTACCATCAAAGGCATACCTATGTTTATCGAGGACTCTACCGTAAGAAACATGCTTGATGAGTTCAAAGTTTCTCTTTATAGTGAAATAAAATACGAAAAAATAAGATATCCCAGTACGCTTAGAATGACTGAGATCTTGAATGGAAATATATTCGTAGATCTTCAACCCTTAAAAGAGGGGGAATTTATACATCGATTTTGCGTGTGCGCCGGGATTCAATATTTGTTATATAATAAGGACCAACACTCTCTCAAGCGTTCTCCTAGATGTACAAAATGTTGGAGCAATGTACACTGCAAATCAGTGTGATAGTGTCCAGGGGCCCGTTTTACAAAAAGTTGTAAATCTTAAGTCCTAAGTCCTAAATTTGAAGAACTTACGACAGATCGTAGGACCGTTTTACAAAACGTATCGTAATCGTATATCGTAAATTCTTTTGTCGCAAGTCGTATATGGAACTCTTCAGCGCATGAAGTTGTAGAATTGAACATAGATATCGCGCGAAACCCGACGCTTTGACGCGCAGACACTGGGGAGGAAAGAAAATTGGAGCAAATTAACTTTGAATTATATATTTGCATCGCTAATTAAGCGAAGTAAATTCATTCAATTCAATCTGTTGATTTACCAAACATGTTGGCATACAATCTTAATTGATACATTAATTAATAAACTACTAATTCATACTAACAGTGAAACGACTACCTAAATTGGGATGGGATAGACAGGGAATCCACACATTTTGAAGAAAATATCGCCAAAATAAATAAAGGGGGGGGGGGTAGTTAGGCACCTGACTGTAGCCAAAACCTGTTGATTGAATGTTAACCATTTGAAGCTGATCAATACATGTACATATAAACAATTCTTAATTACTGCACAACATGTTATAAGCAAGCATTTTGTTTTTACGTACATTGTATATATAAATGCACATGCATTTATATTCGAGTTACAAGACTAAGGTGGGGGGGGGGGGGGGGGCACATTGCTAATTATAAGTTAGTTGTGCTAATGCATGCATATTATATGAATAATTAGACTTATTATTTGATCTCAAATTATATATATTCCTAATTATCTTAATATTAGTTACAGATTTCCAATATCAAGGAAATTTAAGTTGATTTTTTAAAAGTTAGATTTTAAATAAGAGTTATTCTTGTGTATTATAATATACATGATATACTAGGCGATATAAAATCATAATTTTACAGGTACGTGGCTGTATCAAGTGGTGTAATATAGGACGGAAAGGTGAATCTTTGCAGTTCGTTAATGGCTATATAACAAGCAATATGATGGATGATGGTACTTGTTAAGGGGGGGGGGGGGGGGGGGGGCATTCAATCACACGTTAAAAAAAAAATGCAACACCGTCTATTTTTTCATCAATACTAATAACTGGTATAATGGGGGGATGTAGTTATTAATTAATTAATTCACTCACAATTTCTTTTCCATTTGAAATACATTAGATTTACAAACATACTAATAGGCCTAACTGATAATTTTATGTATGGGGGCGGGCGTGGAAAAGGGTTAGGGATTAATTCACTCACAATTTTTTTCCCAATACAGTGTCTTTCTCATACATACTAATAATTGGTATAAATCTACCATGATATTGGATAACACCGTGCATATAAATGATGTACTAGTACATGTAAGTGCATACATGTATAATATAGGCGTACATAACTAGGCCTACGTGTGGATGGGTGTGTCGAAATAAGATCTGATATGACATGCATATTCTTTTTTAAAATGCTTGAAGTAGTCAACATCATCATGATCATTGGAAAAAGTATGGTCTATGCGGGAATATACAAACATTGTAAAAAACATTGCAATGGATCCTATGGCACACACTTGCTACATTTGTTTGATCCGCGCACTGACGGAAATACCACATTTTGTGTGACGCAGTCATTAGAGGAAGTGACGCATTGTAGTAAACAAAGGAGGCAGGACAGGCCTTTATGTGTGCAGACAATAATGAATCATGGTATGTACTTGAATAACAGCTGGTACAGTCTTGCTTAGGTTTGTAGGATGCTCTACATCTCCCCGCACTAAATCTGTTAACTCGTAGAGATACCGCCTGGGCAAACGATACCTCTCGACTACCTCAACATCACTGAGGTAGTCCAACGGATTATTTCTATCGCGAAACACCCGCAGCACACGTAGTTTATGAGTCTCATTCATAACATTAAACATTAGAAATACAGCCATGTTGAATTATTTTAATAACCATAGTAACAAAGATTTTATGGAGCACTTACGACAAAACTTGGGACATAGGGTCGCCCCCGGGCGGTCGTAGACTTAAGGCCGAATTTCATCGTAACTCGTAAATCCTAAATCTTTGTAAAACAGTCTCACATCGTAAGTTATGTCTTACGACTAATTTTAAGACTTACGACCTTTTGTAAAACGGGCCCCAGGGCTGCAAAGTATGTAAAAACCAGGGCATAATCCAGGAGATGATACTGTGAGCTCTATACAGAGACGGATCCGAATATTATTCCATTTAGTGGGAAAGATGACATTCTTTCAAATTTTCACCTTAACGATACCAAAGTATTTGGGTTTGAACACAAATCATCGGAGCATGCGTATCAGTACGTAAAGGCAGTGCGTTCAGGTGAAACTCCACGCACCCACTACCTTAGATGCCAAACAAATTGGTAATAATATTTTGGCTTCGCAACATTTCATTGATTTCCAATACAACATCATGAAGGCAATCGTAGAGGCTAAACTATCTCAAATTCGAGAATTTTTCGATGCTTTGAAAAATGCACCCCCAAAAGCTTTGTTCGTGGTGTGCACCTACGACGACTTCTGGGGATCGGGACTTAACAAAATCGGTACAACGCACACTGACAAATCTAATTGGCCTGGTGAAAACATGCTCGGTGATATCATTACCAAGCTTTCCAAAAAAGGTCAAGAAAACAAGAAATGCACTCGATGCCAGCAAACTGCGACACAGTCGTATAAATCGTTCACAAAATGAAATCCCCAATTCTTCACATGTCAAGGGTTATAGATTCGTTACCGCACTCTAACTTGTTACTAACAATCTGAATCTCGGTGGACAAGTACACCCAACAAACACAGGCAATTGCATCGCTTACTCTTTATATAGTAAATTCGACCCCCAAGCGATGCAATTGCCTGTGCCAGCAAATTAGTCCAGATTTGTTGAATATTTGCAATTTGTTTTGAATTTCTGGATTTTGAATAAAGAATTGGGATATGGGGGGGGGGGGGGGGGGGGGGGGGGGGTTCTGGTCCATTCCAGCCATAATAATAGTTAGACATTTGCAGGGATAGATTCTTGAAATTTCCCTTCTTTCATAGTAAACTTCTTTTTGCTTCCTAAAATGTAATGATATACATGCATAGTCATGATCATACTAAAATCTTGAGAGAAACGCATACTTGCAAATCGGTAGCAATTGTTTATTTTAGATGATAATGCCCCCACATAATCCCAGTGCTGTTTCTGCCTGTCAAGGACCAGGGGCTTCCCATCTCTGTCATACCTCCCACATTTTTCATAGTGATACATATATGGCACTTTGAAAAAGGATTTTCCTGTCAACAGAGGATTAATTGATGAAAGGGGTCAAGTTTTACATATAAAATAATATCTTATTTTACCATAGAGACTTGTTAGGGGCATCAGTTCTGTTAAATTTTAACCAAACCTGTCCCCGAAGTAAAATTGATCTTAGTCCTACACAAGTAACTTGGGGTATGAAAGTAATACTTTAACAACAGTCAAGTTTCGGAAGGATCTCTTCCATATCTGCAGAAAAGATTACCTTGATAAGGACGGAGTTAAGGTCAGCAGCCATCATTTTTCACACTTCGGGGTTGTTTTTTCATCCCAGCAGGAAGAGTTATCTTCTCCTAATGAGGCATGTGTTCACCAATGTAACTGACAAAGTTCTGGAACCACCCAACAAAATAATCATACACACATAGAAGGATTTCATCAGCATCACTATTTTGCAGGAGAATACCTACAAGCAGGACTGAAGAAGGGCTTAAATGTTGTTGGAGTTGATGGCAGAAATGACATGATCAGGTCTTGCAACAGCCTTCTCTGTTAGATTAAATAAAATATTGATTTCAAACTGAAAAGAATTGGTTGAAATGTGTATCAGTCTTTTCTGTTTTATTTTTCATGAGCCAATAAATTTTAGTCATCTCATTGATGATAAAACAAGGAAATCTATGAAATGGTAAAGTAAATTGACTGCATTGGCTCTATATAAATGCCATACATGCTTGAATTGCCTGTACATAGAAAGACATTCAAAGCCTGCATTGAATCTATAAAAAAAAAGTAGTTTCGTGCCTGCATTGGTGTAACACATAACATCATTCAAGCTCTGCATTGGCTCTACATAATAAGTTTAGTCGAAACATGCAATGGCTCTGGATAATTACATATGGTTCCTGAGATAGCCACTTCGCATTCTTCAATAAATATCAGGATTATGCAGTGTTCTGCGTCATTTCTAATAGAGTAGTCCAATGCCTGTATTGGCTCTTGACAGACTGGTCCAATACCTGCATTGGCTCTTGAGGGAGTGGCCCAATGTCTGCATTGGCTCTTACGAGAGTGGCCCAATGCCTGCATTGACTCTTGAGAGAGTGGTCCAATGCCTGCATTGTCTCTTGACAGAGTGGTCTAATGCCTACATTGGCTCTTGACAGAGTGGCTCTTGAGGGAGTGATCCAATGCCTGCATTGGCTCATGACCGAGAGAGTATCCCAGTGCCTGCATTAGCCATTGCAAAAGAGGCCATTTGTCCGTTGAGTGGTCCAATACCTGCATTTACCATTGAGAGTCGGCATTGGCTCTCGAGAGATTTGAACAATGGTAGAGCCACACAATGATGGTATTTGCACTTAGTCTACGGATAGTCATGGAATTCCTGCATTGGCTTTGAAATGAAAATGTTCTTATACATTGCAATTATTTGCGAGAAATACCCATGCAAAGTTTCGTTTCTTAATATTGGTTGCTGCATTGTAAACTCGTTCAATTTCCTCATGTTTATTCATATTATGTGTTAATAATGATCGGATCCAAATACGCAATGACATATATACCCATTTCAAGCGCATTCATAATGCTCGTAAACCATATCCTTTGAATCTCGTTACCAATGTGATTATAAGCAACTTTTAAAATGAATTAACTCATATTCATTCATTTTGATATTTAAATCCACTATTTCTTTTCAAATCACTCCAAACATTGATCTTATATTAGATAAAATAGTTTAAACAACAACAACAAACAAACAATTAGTTCAGTCCGTTTTGTACAGGTTAAATTAGACTGTTATAGAACATACCTAACATTGAAGAAATCAAGAAGTCTTGCATGTTCGGAGTTCGCTGACCAGAAAGTAGGTCACCATGACCTACGATTTGAATTTGACAGCTATATTTCAATATTCAGATACTAATTGGCTTAAAATCATCAAACTTTGTCAGTTGATATTTCTTGGGTTCTCAAAATGTGTAAACCAAAAATTGTCACATTGACCTAATTTTTTGGAATTCTTAGGATTTAACTAAAGATTTAGAATACTAAGAGGCTAAGAATAGAAATGGTGGGGTTGTACAATTTATCAGAAGAGCGATTCTTGGGCCTCTTGTTTAATGGTAATATGGAATGCACCCCCTCCCCCCAATAAATATTGACCGATCCCTCATAACATAAACATATTGCAATAATCTGTGCTATGTAATTGATATTTATTTTCCAACAATAGCATTCCACCAATACTTGAGACAATGTAATTAAAATTAGATCCGCTCACACAATCGCTACAGCAAGTACCGGTATGTGAGCGGATCTAATATCTAATTTTAATTAGATTGTACTTGAGGGTGCTTTATATGTATTACTTGTAGGTTAGATGGTCAATGCTTGTCTGACGTGTTTCATACCGATTGTTAAGCCGTTCTTGGCACACTGATTTTGACTGCGGATAACTCCGTTTACCTGATCAGGATATAGGGCTCACGACGGGTGTGACCGGTCAACAGGGGATGCTTACTCCTCCTAGGCACCTGATCCCACCTCTGGTGTGTCCAGGGGTCCGTGTTAGCTCAACTATCTATTTTGTATTGTTTATAGGAGTTATGAGATTGATCACTGTTCGTTATCTTCACCTTACATTACATACATGTACTGTCTTTTTATTATTATCATTATTATTTAAAACAATTAAAGAGACATTGAATTCCATTGTATGGCATTTTAATGGCTATGAAAAAAGATAGATTTAGTATGTATGAAACTCACTGCAGGGTGGGACAGCCATCCTGTATTTGATTCAGTCAGGGGGTTTGGTAGACAGACTGTAGAATAAATATACCCCCGAAAGTGAGTAGAGTACATGTTCTTAATTATTTCTCAGATATTTCGTCATTTTATTTTTAACATGAACGATATTATTTCATACCACTATTTTTATCCAAATTGGAAAATATTGCAATATAGTGATTCTTTTAAAATAAAAGTGTAAAAGAAAAACAATCTTATCAGCTATACTATGTTTGATATCATGTAAATATATTTCTAAAATATGCATACATTTATAATTGACACATACATGTATATGTACATGTATATAATATATACACCTATATTAAATCCATGGAACCCCTGGCATCCTAGGTGATGATTATTCGGGGGTCTCTGTGGAGAACATTGCCCCAAATATATGTCAGCTAAAAATAAAAGATATTGATATTGAAAAAGAAAGATTTTGTTTTGGCGATGGACATTGTTTTCTTACATCAATCAGAGACTTGCAAATAAATATACAGTGGGGAAAAAGGTCTCCCAAACGAAGTTTTGAGACTTATTGTTTTTGCTCGGTTATTATTTTTCTTCCGCTTCTTTCTATCTATCCCGTGGGGATCCGGGTTAGAACAGGTCCTCAGTAACCCTTGCTTGTCGTAGGAGGCAACTAAATTGGGATGTCATTCGAATGAAACCGCAAATACCGAGGCCCGTGTCATGGCAGGTGTGGCACAATAAAGATCCCTCCCTGCTCAAAAGCGTAAGCGATGAGCATAGGCCTAAATTTTGAAGCCCTTTACCGGCAAATGGTGATGAGTGAAATATTCTCCAGAGTGACGTTAAACAATATTCAATAAATCTGCTTCTTTCTCGCGCCAAAAACTGTCCGACACCGTTCTCCATAACAAGTGTTGACCATTAGAAATACGTTAGTTAAGCACTGTAAACAATAATAATGGAAAAATAAAATTTTCAGCTCAACCGTGTCCATGCTCCTTTAAGAACCAAGTCTGATAGAGACATGGGGGCTTAAGAAATGATAAAACGATGATGAGATCTACAGTAGTCACCCTATGTAGTTGATCATATTGCGTTGCCATTCGACAAATTTTATAGGAGTTATGGGACTTTGTTGAATTTGTACCTGCTACACTATGGGAACACTTTGTAGACGCAACTCTTCTGAGACCGCTGTACGGATTTTGTTCAAATTTTGCAGGATTATTAGTCACAATATGTATTTGAGACATAGGATCATTAAAAATTATGAGAGTATGTTGGGACCTACGAACAAGGATCAAGGTTAAATGACACAAGTTTTAAGAAGAAAAAATGGGATTTTTTGAAAAATTTCAAAATCAAAGTCTTCATGATCTAGCTTAAGAAGCTTTGAAATTTTGCTAATGATATTTTTTTAATGCAAAGTAGAATCCATTAGAAATTGATTATTAATATTAATACCAGTGTTAATTAATTGCTCTTAATTTCAAACCATCGCGGTGGTCTAGTGTTTAGTGATACATGTAAATTATACTGTGGTACTCACCCCCTCACCCCATTAAAGAAATTGTTAACCCATGTAATTATGATATTAAAAAACGTTCGTGTATCTATTTAAATAGATGCATGAAAATAAATTCGTGGACTTTAAAGAACCGTATGAATATGTCTTACAATGTAGATGACCTTTATTTTGAAGTCACATGGTCATTAGTCATACTGGACATGAGAAAGTACTGTCCGCTCAATATCTTGAGAATCCTTTGCTTGACAGACAGAGTACATACAGTTGACCCCTATAGAATTTGGGTTCATTAGATAATTTAAGAATCATTTGCTTGACTGACACCAAACTTGGTACATCGTAGGGAGTAGATTACCCCTATTGATTTTTACGTCACATTTGCAACCCACTCTAGATATAGGAAGATATTTTCTGCTTAATATCTTGAAATGGTTTGACACTATTATCAATTAAATGATGCATGTGTATAACCCTTTTCAACTTTCTCCACATGGGGGGGGGGGGGGGGGGGGGTGTATGTTTTACAAACATTTCTTGTCTTCTTGCCATATTAGAATTTTGTTTTTAAAAAATGCTATTTTGGGGTCAGATTTCCCTCTTTTAATTAATAGTCAGATTTGAATTTGAGCAACTGGTATTGAAAATGAATTTGCACCATTGATAGACCAACAATTTTTCTTGAGTATAAAAGATCTAGAGATATTTTGAAGACGGGCTGGTTGTTCAATGAAATTAAAAGTAGGGGAATGAAAACAAGCAAGACATTGATATATGCCAGGAAATACTGATTATCACAATGTATGACATAAATAACTGTAGAATTTCTGAACATTTAAAAATCTATTATGGTGACTGCATCAGGAAAGACAATGATTGCTACCTAAGCAGCAATACAGCCATCGCAACATTATGACCATATGCGCCTTGAAAGAGATTATCAAGTCAGCAGGAAATGATTTAATCATGAAAGAAGAGAAAAATAAACATTTTTGAACTCGGGATTTGTGGGTCAGTAACTCGATACTTTAAAGCTGACATGAATTAATAAATACGTACACCTTTCTCATCTTATCCGCCATATTTCTCTTAGGTAGCCTAATTTACTCTACCCGTCTATACCCCAAATGTGATTGTCACACTTGAGTGATTTTTCTAGGTGGACTCGACCAGTGCACATCTCCGATAGTAATATATAGGGAATGCGAAACAAATAAAATCACATTTTAAAACATCATGCTTTGCTCAAAATTACGAAATATTTATTGTATACCAATGCAACATTCCGAAAGTTTAGATAATTTAGAAAAAAAGGCTTTTCTTGCGTACTTGCAAGTGCATGCAAGTATTTGCAGTTTCTTATGAAATAAATGCGAAGAAATCATTTGCCAATTACATACTGATAGAATGGAATAAGCAAAGAGTATAAAATATATTATTTATATCAATTCTTGCAAAATACAGGTCCATGCCATACGCATAATATGTAAGTCACATGGCATATTCGCCACAAAAAAAAAACACCGTATCAAATACGGACGTCTATTCCAACAGGTATCGGAGATGTGCACTTACCGAAAAAATTAGATTCTCTTTATTCTGATAAATCCACGAAACAAAATGATAAACTCCTTTTGTATCTCGTTAGAACTTTACAACACGTTGTCATTCCATTATACAGACTGCGACACACTTCACCCGTGCCAAACAGGGTGTCTTCAATCAGGGGTGATGTCAGAGTCGAACATTTTTCCTGTATTGAATGCTTGTCTGGTCGCGGTTTTGCAGTTTGAAATCGGGAATCTAATCATATACACTGAGCATTTGGTTGGATATATTGCGTGCTCAATTCAAAATTTATCGATGATCATATACAAATTTGGATATACAAATAAGGGAATAATGATCGAAAATATACATCTGTTTAAAAATGCGGGTATTACATTTGCAATCCATAATAAACAGTTGATTACAAAAAGACAAATATAAAAGGAAATGTATAAACGAAAATATAGTTTTATTGTTTCTTTGGGAACCACATAATCATATACGGTCTCTGTATGTCCATATTCATTGATTGAACAGGTGAGAGAGAGAGAGAGCGAGAGTCCTACTTCGATGTACAATATATCATTTCACAGAAGGAAAGAAAATTGATCACTGATATAATGGTAAGCTTACAAGCATTAAAAAAAATTCCAGCTATTTTAAAAATTTGTTATTGACAATATATTAAAAATTTACAGGAGATGATGCTTATAATTAAATTCATTACAAATTTTAAAAAAAAACCAATATCAGTTTAAACTGTGCATGTAGAAAATACTGACTTTGTATGTTAGAATAACGGAAAAAAGTAAATTGTCAAAAAAGTGGGGAGAGCAGACCAGCCCAGCCTCCCTGCCCACCCCTACCCCCTGTATACGTGCCTGAAATAACATATCAATTCGTGTTGAAAGAAAGGTGCATATCTGCATTTCATTAAATTCCAAAGGAGCTCGAATTTATGTGGTCCCCTATTAATTATTTTGTATGCAAGATTCGTTCCCGAATTTAGAATCATGCTTTCAGTCAGAGCAGAAATGAATTCATTTTGAAGTATATCTAGTTTGAATGCAAATGTGGGGTTGCTTTAAATTTCATCAGACTCATTAGAACCCCTCCCCCAAACTATGCAGCATTGTTTTTCTTGATGTCTAAATCGGCATATGAATCCGGATATAAATTATATGTTTTTTCGTGATCATATAGATATCGATACTAGAAAATGTTTATACTCTTGCCTTTTGCATATTCTACTAATGCGTTACAGTAGATTGACACTGTATCATATCAAATAAAACCTCAACACGAATTTTACTGATTTATGAACTTATCGAATACATTTGAATTTGAAATTTCGACGTACAGCGGTATGTCTATTTTCAGAATATATATATCCATTGCGCCAGATCTATGAAATGAAAATAATCATTATGGCATGTTACAGAAACGTTAAAACACACATATGATTGCGCCCATGACAAAAGGTCCTTATGGCTTATTTAAGAGAACAAAGAAATAACGTCACAAAGATTTGACGTTACGTAGGCCTAGAGCGCCATACGTAAAGATGCATATGTACACGCACATGATTCAAAACCACGTGTTAGATTTAATCATATTTATAAGATATGCACGCTTTAAACCAAACCAAAAAGACAATTTGGAAACAATAGGTTTGAATGAAATATTGATAGAATTTATGATATTTAATTTTAAGAATCTGAATGTTCTGCGACGGTTTCTTTCGGCAGCGGACCGGCAAAAATAAAACATGTAGGTAACAGCAGATATTGCAGCGCAATTCCATGAAGGTTCATCTAAGATTGTGTTTATTTCTTTGAACAATTAATCCTGAATGAGTCTGAGGTAAAAAAAAAAAAAAGCAATTCATAATTTTCAATACAAAAGTTTAATCCACTTTCTAAAAATTTATGATCCGCCTCGGCTGCGGCAATGTGTACACTGTCAAGTCGATGTTGAACAAACAATTTGTGATACATCCCCAATTTATTAGGTTATACCCTATCATAATTCATTATTTGTTATACATAATTTACAGAGTAGTAAAAAGTCATGAAAAACTTGAATATTTTTGGGTTTAGAAGATTCTGTATGAAAAATTTGCGCGTCTGGTAATTCTATTTATAAATACAAGAGAGATAACTCTTTGACAATAACTTAGTTACTGAGGTACCCCAAAGGAAAATGAAAGGTGAAGATAACAATCATCGAACAGTGATAAATCTCATAAATCCCGTAAGCAATTAAATAGATAGGCCTAGTTGGGCAAACTCGGACCCCTGGACACTGAATTGATGTGTTAATTTAACCAAATATGAAAAGTTCACTTGCTAGTCACATGTTTATTAAACAATTATTAGCAGATGCAAATATATCACATTAGCCAGTGGCGGATTTAATGGGGGCGCAGCCGGCGCGCGCCCCCACTAAAATTTTCAAATTTAAGGTAAATAGTTTAGAAAAAATGTAAACGATAAAAGAAGCAATAATATCTTCCACTTTCGGAGAAATGAATGACCAAATCTTTTGATTTATTAAATTACTTTTATTGGGAGAACTTCATTTTTTCTTTAAAAAAAAAAAAAAACCTAAAATTTGCGTCATTTTATTAATTTCGCCCGATCAAAAAATGACAAAAAAATAGTGAAAAGGACTACATATATGAGACATATTTCACGCCTCATAAAAACTGTAAAATCCAGGAGCTTCCGGGGGCTCGCCCCCTGAGCTCCCATCAAGGTCGCCCTGGACCCATTAGGGGCCTCAAGACGGCCCCACACCCCCTGTCTAAAAAAAGTGAGCCCCCTTTTACCGCGATTCCTGGATCCGCCCCTGTTAGCAGATTTGAAGTCAGATTGTGCAATCTTTGTAACATATATTTAGGATTTATATCTCTTTCCGGTCTTATAAATTCATTTGAAGCCGACATTAAGGGTTTTCGGAAGACGAATAAGTTATTAACACATTTACAGTCATTGGTCTTTTGACGGTTTCTGACACATTTTAGGCCTATAATTTTCCAAAGGGGGGGGGGGGCAGCTAGCGGGAATGTTCGGGAAAAAAGAAATTTAAAGAACGCAGAGGAATTTTGAATAATTATTGACAAGCAAGCAAAATTTAAAAAAAAATTAAATCATATTTTTTTTTAAAAACCCACCCAAATGCATGGGTATAAGAATTGAGAATTGAAACCTAAATCGTGTTATCATTCCCTAACTTCGAATGCAAAATATTTGGGGTAAGTAAAAACAAAGAAAAGATTAACTTATCAAAAAATAGGACACCTTCCCCTCCCTACCTCCACCCTGGTTCTACGTGGCTAGTTTTTAGAGTATAATTCAGGAAGCATTGATTTAAGATATCGAAAACAAATACTCACTGAAAATAGAGAAATTGATTTTTTGAAGAAAAAAAGACAACTACAAAAAAGAAAAATAATGATAAAACACAACCAAAAAAAAAAAAAAAAAAAAAATAGAAAGAAAAGAAAAGAAAAAAATGATTTTGATACTCGTTTAATATTTACCCCCTTTGAAGACTGTTGACAATACATTGACTATCAACGATATCGATAATAAAACATACTTTGGCAATATTTTTCTCATTTGTAAGACTGTCTTCGTGTGCTACTTGTTTGTTAGACTGTGTATGTCGGTCAAGTTTCATTAGGTGGGGTTTTGTTCTTTGTTTTTTTTGGGGGGGGGGGGGGGTGTCCTAGTTGTTTTCTGCACCAGAGTGGTTTGTTAAAGAATGTTTAATTACCCGTGTGTGTCAGAGTGTTTAATTACTCATGTGCGTCAGAGTGTTTAATTACCCGTGTGTGTCAAGGTGTTTGATTACTCGTGTGTGTCATAGTGTTTAATTGCCCGTGTGTGTCAGAGTGTTTAATTGCCCGTGTGTCAGAGTGTTTAATTGCCCGTGTGTGTCAGAGTGTTTAATTACATGTACCAGTATGCGTCAGGGTGTTTAATTATCTGACGTGTGTGTCAGAGTGTTTGATTACATGTACCAGTATGCGTCAGGATGCTTAATTATCTGTGGGTGTTTAATTATCTGACGTGTGTGTCAGAGTGTTTGATTACATGTACCAGTATGCGTCAGGATGTTTAATTATCTGTGTGTGTCAGAGTATTTAATTGCCCATGTGTCACTCAGGGTGTTTAATTGACCGTGTGTGTCAGAGGGTTTGTTTTTTAGAGTGTTTAATTGACCGTGTGTAAATAAAAGTGCTCACTAGAGAGTGCATCGGTGAGGTGTTCACTTCATAAGCTAAAATCCAAGAAGCTAGAGTGAATAAAGCGATATGTTTTACAAATGTTTTAAGTACCATGTAGTGAATTTCTTACAAAAATATCAGGATATTTAAAAGTGTTCAGTTGTAGGTGAGAAGTTATAATGTGTTCATTTGGTACATTTTACATGTTAATGTATGTTGTGTCTGCGTGAGAGAGAGAGAGAGAGAGAGAGAGAGAGATGTGCATGTTTTTTTCCACTTGACCCCTAAGGGTAGATGTCGTAAGTTTTCTCTCTGTTGCATGGCTTTCTGCATGCTGCACGATTTCCGTGGGTTTGGGCAAATTCGATTACTTTTAACTTTACTTTCGCAGTAAACGAGTGACGTAATTTACCCATCTTAAATGCAGTTATGTTTGAATTCCCCGTTTCACTACCATTTAATTTTTTCTTTACAGACAGAGCATTAATTGTTTACGGCACCAATTAAACTTTTGGCTTTGATTATCATCATTTTGATAATTACCGAGTGGGGTTGATACATGTATACTGCACCTTTGTACATCATTTTTCGCAGCTTCGGTAGTTTGTCAATTACAACACATTGAATGCCCATTCAATATTTTGAATTTATGTATATAACGTCGGCTATATGATTTGAAGTTTAAACGAAGAAAATATATAGTTTGTTAAATTTTTAATAGAAATGCTACAAAATCTCGTGCTTTACTGAAATCTACATTTCTCCCAGAAGATACTCAGTGAAGATTACCGCTATAAGGCATGATTGCCATTTCTTAAAATGTAGCTCCGCTGTATTGAGGACTTACATTATTTCCACATAGAATTCTAGTGAAATTAATCGCAAATAATAAAATCAAGATTGGTAAGAATTTTTGCCGCGTATTATACACACGAGCTGCGATTCTTCCTCAATTCTCAGACTCAAAAAGGGGGTGCGTATCAAATAGCAATGCGTATTTTATTCGGCAAAATACGGTATATTTCATGTTTTTTGGGTTTTTTTTAAAAACTAAAACAGTGAAAAGCTAATTTTCCTTAAAGTCGTGAGTATCACATGAAAGTGGTGAAATTTATTTCCATTTAAACCCATTAAAAGTGCCTAAACATTTGAGCTTCTTTTTTTCACACAATACACACACAAACAATTAAGGAAATGAAATTAAGACTTAAAACACCTTGTTTATTTCAGATTAAATGTTGTTCTATGGAATGACGCCAAGAACGTCATGACGTTACGCTGATGCTCTAGAATATATAAGTGCTTCAAACGCAGAAAAATACGTCTTAGAAGTGAAAGAGGGCTATAAAATTACATATTTTGAATCATCTACCTATTATCTATCAGAATCTGCTAAAAAGTGAAAATGGGTAAAAATTGCCATAAGGGCCCTTTTGTCATGGGCGCAATCATATTATGCTATAGTCCTGCAATGCATGCATGCGATTTTTCTGAATACATGTATTTATGTATTCGTGAATGAAGTTCCTACGCTTAAAACTATCTTGGCCTTTATGCATTTTGTCTTGTGATTTTGGTTTAACATTCCTTACACTGTGTAAATGAAGGAAAACTTAGTAAAGGGTGCAATTCTACACCATACAATTAGTATGCATGCATGTGTTGAAAAGCAAAATGTACATGTAATAACCAGACATGTATCGTCATTTTTCATGGGGGGTGTGTACAACAGGAAGGAAAATTGGATTCTTCAAAATTTCTTGCCATTCAAACTAATAATTAAAAAAGATGACCGAAAACAGCAATGAAAATAAAACAAAAAACCCAAACAAACCAAGATGTTTTTTTCCTAACGTGGGGGTGAAGGGTTAAAAGTGTCTTTTACTTTCACTGCCTCAATAATTTCCCCCTACACTTCATTTTCTTCCATCGTTGGGGGTGGGATGGGGTGGTTAGAGTCCTCTAGCATGAGTACCTCATAATATCTTCATTTTCTTAATTGGTGGTGGTGTGTATCTTCTACTATTATATCAGAACTTTCAAGCTGGGGTCAAGTTTGGGGGGGGGGGGGGGTGTCACCCAATATATATTTACTTGCATTACAAAATAAAGGCATCTCACTTCTGTCGGCGCGGGTTCGAAAACCGCTCGCGCCGGTAAGTGAGAAAGTTCCCCAGTTTACTTTCGGAACGTCGGTGGTCTCTTCCCAGGTACATTGTATCTGGTTTCTCTCTTCCACCAACAAAAACTGGGTGTCACCAGATAACTGAAAAATTGTTGAGTGTGACGGAAAACATCAAAGAACAAACAAACAAAATAACAACAAAAAAAGGATATTGTTATCAAAGGTGGGGGACAGACACTCTTGTCCCCTCCCCTTGACTCTATGTACCTTTGTACATAACCTTTGTATTTGGGAGAGGGCCTATATAGGCTATGGCTGTTGCCCAATCCTGTTGAGTTGATCAATAAAATATGTTTAAATGAAACAAAAATCGATGTGCTTGATAACTACGCATATGATAAACTCAATTATTACAGTTTGCATTACTACAAGTTGCGTCGAGTTCAACGCAGAATGTATTAAAGCAAAATGGCATAGATATATAAGATCTATTGAGCGCGGAATTAGCTTAAAATGAAGTAATTGAAAATAACATTATTCAAATATATGTTTATTTTTAAATTATTGCATGCTTTAAATGAATCAAATAAATCTGTATTATCAATTAATGAGAGCAATATTGAGTTACTGTTATCTTATATTGAATTAACGATATCATTTGTCTTAATAAGAGCACGATTATTACAAGATCATCGTTTGAATTCTCTCTCTCTCTCTCTCTCTCTCTCTCTCTCTCATCCCATACATTCGTGCAGTGTTGTATATGCAAATTATCTAGCACAAACAATTTATGTACCTAAATAATTTCCTGATTTATGAATCTGCAATACTCTGACAAGTAAATCATATTGTATAAGGATTCATGCACAATACAGGGTAAATATTCTACTCTGATACTTCCCCTGATTGAAGATAGCTGATCGGCACGGACTAAGTGTGTCGCAGTCTGCACAATGGACAATGTTGTTTACTGTTGGAATACAAATGGAGTGAATCGTTTTGTTTCATGGATTGTGCTAATAAAGGGAGTTTTACTACTACTACTTTGAGTATTTTCGACAAGTGTACACGTACATCTTCAGTCCTTTACAGATATTACGAGAAGACCCAGATAAATAGTCATCCGCATTCGATGCTTTTTCATGGCGAGCATACATACATGACCATGTCTTCTTTATACGTACAGTAGCATTTATGTATTTGCATTTTGCTTGAAGTAAGTGTGAATGGTATATATTTTATACCCTTTGCTTATTCCATTTCATCAATAGAGCTAAATAATAGATGAAATATTTCTCCGCGTTTTTGTTTAGTTTTGACATATTCATTGCAAATGTACGCACATTCACGCAAAGAAAAGGCATGCTATATTTATTTATCCAAAGCCTTTAGAATGATTTACTACTGTACGATATGTTTATTGTAATTTTGAGCCCTGCATGGTGTTTCAAAACGTGATTTCATTTCTTCTTGATGTCTTATAAATTAGTATCGGAGATGTACGTGTTACCTGTCGAAGCTACCCGCACAGGTAAATCGAAGACACTGCGTAGCAAAACTCGTCCCCTTATTAGGTCACCTGAATTCATTCAGGTGACCTATTGCTATCTGTTTTTGTGCGTCGTGCGTTAACATTTGAACATTTTCAGCTTCTTCTCTGAACCCCTGAACCAATTTTGGCATATAGCATTTGTGGGTGGAGGGGAAAAAAAATTGTGAAATTCGTGGTCCATGCCCCCCTGGGGCCTGAGGGGTGGGGCAAAAACCATCAAAATGAGTGTAATTTTAAAAAATCTTCTTCTTTACTCCTGGACATCAAGAAGCCAAACTGTGGGCATAATTATAATGAGCATTGAGCCCTCTACCAAAATTGTGAAATTCATAGCCCCTGGGGCAGGGGTTCTTGTGTTAGGGTGGGGCTCTATTGGTCATATAGTGAAAATGTAGAAATTCTTTGAAAATCTTCTCTGTCTCTGGGTATTAAGTAGACAAACTAATAGCATGGTAATGATGAGCAAGGATGCCTCTTTATACCCCCCGCAACAAGTTGTGGGGGGTATACTGGAATCGGGTTGTCCGTCCGTCCGTCTGTAGACGCAATGGTTTCCGGGCTCTAAAGCATTATCCTTTCCACCTACCGTCACCATATCATATATATGGACTACCCATGGGATGAAGATGTTCCCTATCGATTTTGGGGTCAAAAGGTCAAGCACACTGGACATTGAAGTAGCAAGGTGGTTTCCGGGCTCTCAAGTGTTATCCTTTCCACCTACAGTCACCATATCATACATATGGACTACCCATAGGATGAAGATGTTCCCTATCGATTTTGGGGTCAAAAGGTCAAAGGTCAAGCGTACTGGACATTGAAGTAGCAATATGGTTTCCGGGCTCTAAAGCGTTATCCTTTCCACCTACAGTCACCATATCATACATATGGACTACCCATGGGATGAAGATGTTCCCTATCGATTTTGGGGTCAAAAGGTCAAAGGTCAAGCGCACTGGACATTGAAGTAGCAATATGGTTTCCGGGCTCTAAAGCGTTATCCTTTCCACCTACAGTCACCATATCAAACATATGGACTACCCATGGGATGAAGATGTTCCCTATCGATTTTGGGGTCCAAAGGTCATGCGCACTGGACATCGAAGTAGCAACACTCAGAAAAGAGGTAGTTTATACCTATTACCAACACCCTTTGGGAGATTGGGGTAAGCGGTGGGTATTCTTAATGAGCATTGCTCACAGTACCTCTTGTTAAAAATTGTGAAATTCATGGCCCCTGGATCAGGGGTTCTGGTGCTAGGGTGGGGCTCTATAAGTCATAAAGTGAAAATGCATTATTTCTTTGAAAATCTTCTTCTCTGTCCTTGGGTATTAAGTAGACAAACCAATAGCATGAGCAGGGATGCCTCTTTTAAAATTGTGAAATTCATGGCCCCTGGGTCAGGGGTTCTGGTATTAGGGTGGGGCCCTATTGATCATATAGTGAAAATGCATTTTATTTCTTTGAAAATCTTCTCCTCTGCTGCTGGGTATTAAGTAGACAAACTGATAGTATGATAATGATGATATAGGATGCTTCTTTCAAAACTGAAATTTATGGCCCCTGGGTCAGGGGTTCTGGTGCAAAGGCGGGGCTGACCACATAGCTATTCAATGTTTCTTCCATCCAAAAGTAAAATTCTTATATTTAAACACAAACCTAATTCAAACATTGGAAGGTTGTAACATGATACTCAGGTGACCTATAAGGCCCCTGGGCCTCTTGTATACCATGCGAACTCTGATACATATAACAATAGAATATCCAACTAATATAGTGGATTAGCAGAGAAATATGGCGGACATAGAATTATAATATATTTATTAATTCATGTCAGCTTTCACCGCGTGGATGTACAAACAAATTGATCAATTTGAATTCCACAAAACATTTAAATCGCATATTGTGACATAGTGTTATAAAATGTGTTTTATAAGAACTACCTCAATGTGATGATATCGCAAAACGGGTATTTTCTGGAAGTGTCCAATGCTTGCAGATTAGTAATTCGTTAAAAATGAAATTGCAAAATATTCCTAAAATACTTTATGAGAAATCAGATCCGTCAAGTCTCAAAGTTCAATAGTCCATACAATAAGGTGCATGTATCTACACATTTGATTTTCTCATTTGATTACTTTGCTTGGGTGGCGAATGACCGTTGTCGGCAGAATTCACAGGTAAATATGTGTAGTACAATATTGCGTTCCTTAAGTCGGTTAATTACCCAGTCAGCTTATTTTGGGGGGTTGCAGTTATCATACTTCAATTACTGACAGTCGCCTATTTAATTAAATACATTATATATTTATCCCCTCCGCTAACAGGAAATAATTGACACTGATAAAATTCAAGATACGTTAAAGACAGGTGTTATTCGATATTTCCTCCATATGTACAACACTTAAAACTCTGTGTTTTATTAGTCCCCCTACTGGTTTGTAAAACCGAAGGGGACTATTAGCTTTCTTCTCCATCTGTCCCTCTACCTGTCAGTCTGTCCCATATTAGTTTTCCAGACTTTTTTTCGATATGCTTGCGTGGATTCATTTGAAACTTGCAGTGTAGTTTCATAGTGGTAAACTACAGATCAAGTTCAATTTCGTAATGTTTGATGGACAAGTTTTAAAGAAATTAATTTTTATATTTTATGGGGTTTTTTATTAACCGGGGATCGTGATTATCTTCCGGTGGAAATGCGGTAGAGGTAGAATGTCTGAATAGAGGCAGTCGACGGTCTCTCGATCGCTGATTTTAAAAAAAAAACTTCCTTAATTTGACATTTCAAGCTTATTAAACAAAAGAGAAACATATCAATGAAAATATATATCAAATCTGTTAATTACACGAGTACTTTTGTGGAGGCTGTGAGTAAAGTCTGCTGCTTTGGCAGTTCTCAATTTACCGCATTCCTGCAGTCATGGGTAATCGAAATCGGCCTTTAAACAGTTGATTGTAAGTAGTATTTTAATTCCTTTACAAGCATTGAACATACAGATATGAATGTTATATTGGTGTGTTGTTTTGTGTCCCATTTGCACAATTATTTAAATATTTCCCCCAGGTATTTTGTGCAAAGACTACTATTTCATCCCTGATAAAAACTAGGCTACATGCGTCAACTGTATGAACAACAAAACATCAAATGTAAATTTCCTAGAATATTAAGTACAGTCGTCAGTTAATGGGGGCACCGGTAGGGGACATGTATTGCTTATGCAATACTTTCAGAATGCTTGTTTATCCGTGTTTGTCCAACTCATTCTTTTTTATTCCTTATAGGAGTTATGAGATTGATCATTGTTCGTTATCTTCGCCTTTCATGCGTGTAATACGTGTACTTGAGTAGAAAAATATCGTAACTGTTTCACCTGCCAGATCTATATTGGAATAGTGGGCCTACAGTGAATACTTAACAATATTTTGTAGGGAGGTTATTAGTCCTCTACCGACGAAGTCAAAGAGGGCTTAAGGTTTGCGCTCCGTCAGTCCAGTTTTCCGCACTTTTTTATCTGTTCTTACAGATATTTATTTTATATTTGGTATGTTGCTTTGCCATAAGTTACAGATCAAGTTCGAATTTCGTCTTGGTCCGTTGATTTTTCACTTAGTTATGGGCCTTGGACTTAGAAAAATAGCATGAATTAGCAGTTTTCCAGACTTTTTTTGGTTGTGCTTGCCAATATTCATTTGATATTTGGTACATTGCTTTGTCATAACAAGGTACAGATCAAGTTTGAATGTGGTCCCGGTCCATTGATTTTTCACTTAGTTATGGCCCTTGGACTAAGAAAAATAGCATGAATTATCGGTTTTCCAGGCTTTTTTTTTTTTGTGCTTGCAGATATTCATTTGATATTTGGTACATTGCTTTGCCATAACAAGTTATAGATCAAGTTCGAATTTTGTCTCGGTCCCTTGATTTTCCATTAAGTTATGGTCCTTTGACTTAGAAAAATAGCATGAATTGTTAGTTTACATCCAATTTTCTTATCTCTGTAGATAAGAATACTACACTCATTAAAATTTCTAGCATAGTAATACAACAATATAGCTGAATTATCCATGATCACCTACATGTCACAGTTTATTGACTTGGTTAAAGACCTAAACCTAATTATAAATTTGTCTTTTTTACTGGTCTAGTCTCTACTTGATTTCCAACCATTCCTGTCCTGGTTTCCCAATTTTCCCTTTTACCATAACCTACAAAATGAACTTTGAATATTGTTGTGGTACAGTAATTTTTGCAACCGGTAGGGGACTATGTATTGCCATGCAATACTCTCAGAATGCTTGTTTGTCAATAGCAACTAAAAAGCTTGAAAAAATCGATGCAATTAGTATAGAGTTGTCCACCACCTGGTGAGTACTATAAGGTAACTAGAACCTCAAAATTTATAGCGAGGTATGATTACGTCTCTAAAGGAAATATATGAATCAGGTTAGCGTTGCAGCCCATGGATATATTGTACAATAGAAGGGTTAAATAATAGGGCTAACAGATAAGGGTACTGTGTAAACAAACCACCTAGAGAGAAGACGAAGCTGAATACTGTCATTTTGCTTACAGGATATCAAATTATGGAGGAAACGAAATCTGGTCACCGTTCTAATATTTCATTCGACGGGATGATTCTTCCGGGTATGCCATCATTGCGAAAGGATGTGGAAGGCAGGTTTAATGTCATCAAGAATTTGGAAAGTCGGTCTGGTGACGTTATAATAGCGGCGTATCCAAGATCAGGTTAGTAAAGTCTGATATCCTTATAACTGGTGTGGGATCGCGGTTATCTTCCGGGTACTTCCCTCCGCGATATCGATGCATCTGTACCCTTATGTGAACGATACCCCGTGCTCTTTATGTTCATTTGTTGTTTGAACATTTCCCGAGTCAATTTCATTAGAAATATCTTATGAAAACGCCATTCTAATTATTAGAGTTAATCTGGTGAGGGACTGGGAGTGTATTCTATGTACTATTTATCACACAAAAATTTACACTTAAATGTTCATTTCATCATCAAGCGATGTTTACTATTTTCAATAACACTGCAAACAACGGGTTTACAGGTATTCTCGACCTATGTACATGTAGCAGCGACGAACGCAGATCTTTCGTAACAGCTAATGTGTATCTTGTGATTGTCCATTAACTATGTATCACATTCTTTTAGAATGCAGTGATTCTACGCCCATACGGAATATACTTTTTGGTTATGTGCAATAAATGCAAGAACTTTATTTATTTTATTTTATTTTTTTTACAAATATTGACAATCACTATATTATACAATATTTACAAGAATGCGATTTTTACAGAAAAAAATTGAAAATGTTTATAATACAACTGTTTATATACACGAAATGATCTGTATTTTTACCTGTTTATGTATTTATAACTTTTATGTCCGTCGGATTGGACGTTAAAGCTTGACCCGTGTCAAGGATCACAACCCCCTTGTCACGCAAAAGATCGTTTTCCTGATTTTCGAAAAAAGAGTAAGTTCACTGGTGGGCCGTTTGGGAAACTCAAACACTCACAACCAAACATTTCAATTATTTAACCGTATCAGAATGGTTGAAATATTTCGAAAACGGCGTAAAACCGCAATCAGTTGTAAAGCGACAAGGTCAAGGTAATCCGATTGTATAGGGAAACGGTACAAACACTACCGCGTTCTATTCCCGCCACTGATCAGACACATGACATGTAGTATAGGTAGTAGCTGTTCCTTCACCAAGAGCCCCCTAGTAGAAGGGAAAGATCACAGCTCTCTTAGATAGGGCATTAAAAACTTGTCTTGTGTAATGGTAGGTGTGTCACGATGATTAATATCATTACTAAAGTTTAGAGCGCCATGCTTAGATCAGATTGTTTACACTTCAATAAAATGCTGGTGTCGTCTCTACATGAGTTAAAGATTTTCTAATGGGGAGTGTAAACAAGGTCTCTGCCCTTTAATCAGAACATTAATCAGAACATACTGAATGCTCATAATAACCTGGTTTGTCCAGGAGATAAACCTAACTACCTACCTCAGTACAAATGTACCTGTAACTTTATGAACTATGAAAGATATTATGCGACACGTTGTAGCATAGGTAAAGCTTTGAAACTTTCTTATTTACTTATACCGTTGATCTAAATGACATTTATTTACTTGTGCCGTGACCTATGTTATTGATATAGGTATTTTCATCCAGGTGCATTTGATCATGATTTCGCCCAATTTTAGATTAGTGCAAATTCGTTTTTTGTAATGAATGCATTTAAAAATGTCCTTTTCTATTAAAGGTGAAATGGGCGAATATTAAACATGGGCAAAATTAACATTTTAGTAACATTAAAATCTATAACACAATTTAGTATATAATAGACTTCTGTGAATATGCTCTTGCTGAAAACTTTAGAATGATTTTCACATTTTCTATCGAGTTCCGCTCTTTTATAAAAGAACAAGGAACTCGATTAATTGTTTCTGGTAATTCCAAATCAATTGAAAAGATTTCAATTTTATCCCGTTTTACATTCGCTCGATGTCTGAGTTTTGTCCATGTAGATACGACATCGGTAATATTGAAACGACATCGACTATTTCAACAATACTGGGCATATTGTGCTGGGTTTGTATAGTATTGATAGTGAATCATGATCGTTCATGTTTCTTGTCTCGTTGATGGCATATCCACTCATCATTGTGTTGACTATCATCTGAACCATGCATGTCACTTTTAGTTATAGTAAATCCTTCCTGTCTATCGATTTCGAGTCATGACCGTTGGGATCCTCCATCTAGTCGACAACATCGTATCGATATAGAATCATGATTTTATTAACTATAACGATCATGTGTATAATCTTGTTGACTACATGTATCACCATCATGCGTGCCACTTTCAGTTTGAAATATACCTTCCTATGTTGTGAATTTTGTACGAGGTGTGATAAAAAGTTTATTGACTGGTACCACTGATGAAACACTTTTAGTATGCCGGACCCCATAAGTGAGGCGCCATCACTTAAGGTAAAGCGGTCCCTATCAATATACCGTCTAAACCTAACAAATCATTATCGTACATGTACATGACCCGTCGATATCGACATGGTACTTGAATTGGTCATTGAAAAACAGTGTTGTATATAGTTGTAAAGGAGAACCTTCAAACTTACTGTGCAACTACATATGCCAGAAGTGGTGTTAACCAAATGTGGATTCTAAAAAATTCTAAAGAACTTTTAGTAAATTTGAAATAGCAGAATTTTTCCCAAATCA
Organism: Ostrea edulis; assembly: GCF_947568905.1. Taxonomy (NCBI): domain Eukaryota; kingdom Metazoa; phylum Mollusca; class Bivalvia; order Ostreida; family Ostreidae; genus Ostrea; species Ostrea edulis. The sequence continues at coordinate 22,997,952 of NC_079169.1, forward strand.
ATAACATTAAAACCTATGACTTTTCAACACTATACACGACCATTCCTCACGATAAATTAAAGACTAGACTTTTTGACATCATAGACAGTTGCTTCTTCAACAAAAACGGAAAAAGGAAATATTCATATCTAGTGATCGATCATTCAAAAACTTATTTTGTTAAGCACCACTCTGATTCCACGCACAAGTACTCTGAAGTTAAAATAAAAGATATGCTAGAGTTCCTCATTGACAATATCTTCGTGGTCTTTGGTGACCATGTCTTCCAACAGTCTGTTGGAATTCCCATGGGCACGAATTGTGCTCCTTTGTCAGCTGGCCTGTTTTTATATTCATATGAAGCAGAATTTATTCAAAAACTTCTACGTGAGAAGAAAAAATCTCTCGCTGTGGCCTTCAATTCGACTTTTAGATATATCGATGACGTTTTGTCCATTAACAATGATAGCTTTCATTCATATGTCGATTTGATATATCCCTGTGAGCTCGAAATAAAGGACACCACAGAGTCGTCCACTTCTGCTTCATACTTAGATATTTTATTGAAAGTAGACATTAACGGCAAACTGACAACTCAACTATATGACAAACGGGATGATTTCAGCTTCTCCATCGTCAACTTCCCATATTTATGTAGCAACATTCCATAATCACCTGCATATGGTGTATATATATCTCAACTGATTCGATATGCAAGAGCTTGTTCTGCGTATAGTCAATTTTTGAATCGAGGTAAGCTACTGACAAACAAGTTGATGGTACAGGGATTCCAACAGTCTCGATTGAAGTCAGCATTTCCCAAATTCTATGGTCGTTATAACGATCTACTTCGTCAGTACAACCTCGCATTGGGTCAAATGCTGTCTGATGTGTTTCATACCGATTGTTAAGCCGTTCTTGGCACACTGATTTCGACTGCGGATAACTCCGTTTACCTGATCAGGATACAGGGCTCACGGCGGGTGTGACCGGTCAACAGGGGATGCTTACTCCTCCTAGGCACCTGGGGCGCGTTTTACAAAAGAACTTACGACTTACGACCAAGTTTACATACTGGAATGTTCTAGTTTATTGTAAGATAATTCACGCCAAATGCAAAATATATTTTTTTTAAATTGAAAACTACATGTAAGCCTCAGAAAATTTTTACTTCATTCACTCAAAGTAATAACAGTGTAATACAATTTAAGACTTGCGACTTCGTCGTAAGTTGTTTTGTAAAACGGGCCCCAGATCCCACCTCTGGTGTGTCCAGGGGTCCGTGTTTGCCCAACTATCTATTTTGTATTGCTTATAGGAGTTATGAGAGTGATCACTGTTCGTTATCTTCATTTTGCATTAAAGACTATACTTTTTGGCATTATACACAGTTGCTTCTTCAACAAAAATGGAAAACGCAAATATAATTCATATCTAGTGATCAGTCATCCAATAAATTACTTTCTTAACACCACTCTGATTCCGCCCACAAGTACTCTGAAGTTGAAATAAAAGATTTGTTGGGGTTCCTCATGGACAATATCTTCGTGGTCTTTGGTAATCAGGTCTTTCAGCAGTCTGTTGGAATTCTCATGGACACGAATTGTGCTTCTTTGTTAACTGACCTGTTTCTATATTCATATGAAGCAGAATTTATTTTAAAAATTCTACATGAGAAGAAAAAATCTCTTGCTGTGGCCATCAATTCAACATTTAGATATATGGACGACGTTTTGTCTATTAACAATAATAACTTTCATTCATTTGTTGATTCGATATATCCAAGTGAGCTCGAAATAAAAGATACCACAGAGTCGTCCATTTCTGCTTCACACTTAATATATTTTATTGAAAGTAGACATTAACGGCAAACTGACAACTCAACTGTATGACTAGACTTGCTCAAGTCTCTATGTTGTTTTATTACATTATCATTTCGTTCAAATTTTTTTGTGTTTCAGAAGTCTAAATATCTGCTCTCTACCATACTTAATGCCACCAAACATAGAGACTTGTAAACCCTGCACAGGACTTGTCAGCCTCCTAATTAAATCTGTCATCATGTATCCCTCTGTAGGATGTTTTATGACCTTTCCCCAAGTTTAGCTGTTGCATTCCTAGTGTTTCCATATGGTCAATTCACATGGCAGTTTCTACATTGTGAAAGTTTTTCAGTTTTATTAGGTCACCTTAGTAAACTCGGGTGACCTATTGCAATTGGTCTGCGTCCATTGTGCGTTAACGGTTCTTGATAACTACCATTTCAATTCTTTTCAAATTTAGATTGGGACAAGAGGGACATGAATAAATTGGCCAATTTTCAAAAATCTTCTCTAGAACACCACACGTGTAAGAAAAACTAAATGCATTGTGATACAGAGCAGGAAGGTCTCTACCAAAAACTGTAAATTTCATCATCCCCGGGATAGAGTTTCTGACCCCAGGGAAGGGCCAAACGTGATATATAGTGTTTGTGTGTAAAACGCTTAGATAACATCTTCTTTTGTGCTATTGATACTTGATTGTAACTAAATGGATATTTAGAAAGAAAAAGTAGTCCTTTACCAAAATTGTAAATTTGATGATCTCAGGGGGTAGAGGTTTTGGTATCAGGGTGGGGCCAAAATGGTCAGTTATTAAATGTTTGAAAAATAGAACTGTTTTAACTTCTTGATAACTACTGTTCCAATTCCTTTCAAATTTGGTATGAAGCATCTTCGGGACATGACGTAGAACATCAATCTTCAGGACAAGGGGGACATAAATTGTAAATTTCTTGATTCTAGATGGTAAGGGTTTGGTTTCATGGTGGAGTAAAAATTATTATAGTGATTATTGTTTTTATCATTTGAAGGACTTCTTTAAGTTTACTGATACAGTATAAAACTAATTGCATAATTTGGAAAAGCAGAAAAGAATGTACAAAAAATGTTGAATTTTGCAAAGTTATTCCAAGGATCATCAAAGACAGAATATTTTGTGTTAATTGAAAGATATTACTTGCACATTGACTTAAATCCAGACACCCATACTGATAAAGTTTGCCTTAAGTATGCAAGAGAAGTCAATAAGGTGAATGAAAGACAAACTATAAGTGAACAATAGGAAGTCTGTTGCAATCCTATGGACATGGAACATCTAAGAGATTAGTTTCTGGTTGAATTTTAAATCACTTATAGATAACTGATTTAATTCTTATGATATGGCTTTAGAAGATTAGATATTTCCGTGTTCATTTTAATTCAGAGAAGTTTTAATTGTTCAACTTTGTAACATTTTGGAAATCCCCATAGCCATACATCACCTGTCAACTTATCAGTGATTCAGCAGCACCACACTGCAGCATTGTAATATGATCCCTTTACCGACCGTATTCTGGTCGGTGATTTTGCAGTGTTTACAAGTCTCTATGTTTGGCATTATCAAAAGTATTAAAGAGAGCAATGATTATTAAACATAGAGACTTGAGCAAGTCTACTGTATGACAAACGGGATGATTTCAGCTTCTCCATCGTCAACTTCCCATATTTATGTAGCAATATTCCATATCACCTGCATATGGTGTTTATATCTCTCAACTGATTCGATACGCAAGAGCATGTTCTGCGTATGGTCAGATTTTAAATCGATACAACCTACTGACAAACAAGTTGATGGTACAGGGGTATCGACAGTCTCGATTGAAGTCAGCATTTCGAAAATTATATACATGTAACTAGTTCGTCAATACAACTATCATTGGGTCAAATGCTGTCTCGCGTGTGTCATACCGATTGCTAGGTCGTTCTTGGCACACTGATTTTGACTACGGATCATTCCGTTTACCTGATCAAGATATAGGGCCCACGGCGGGTGTGACCGGTCGACAGGAATTGCTTACTCCTCCTAGGCACCTGACCCCACCTCTGGTGTGTCCAGGGGTCCGTGTTTGCCCAACTATTTATTTTGTATTGCTTAAAGGAGTTCTGAGATTGACCACTGTTCGTTATCTTCACCTTTCATAGTAAAGCAATAATTTTGTCAGATTATGATATCGATACGATATCGTATCATACTTGGTCATTTAAAACAGTGTTGTATATAGTAAACAATAACTTATTTCATATGACGATATCGACATCGTCTTTGTTGTTGTACATGTATTTTGCAAAGGAATCTAACCAAGATGTTTGTTTTAGGTACACACTGGGTATGGGAAATTACGTCCATGTTACTAAAGCAGAAAGATGAATATATTGAACAAACGAAAGAAACAGCATTTCTAGAATTTGTAGAGGATTTTACTGAACTGGAAAAGATCACATCTCCGCGTGTTTTAAACACACACTTACCTTACCGATGGTTTCCGAAAGCTCACACAGAAGGCAAGAGAAAAATAATACACGTGACCAGAAATCCGAAGGACGTTTTCGTTTCCCACTTTCATTTCAGTAAGAGTTTTGGAAAGGACATGGATTGGAATACATATTATAAAACAACGATAATTGGACCAGGTAAATGGAAACGTCCACCATGGATATGTGCATTCCGTTGTTTTCTATTGTTATCAATGATTTGAATACGGTTGTGATAATTTTCTACTTAGATGCTATATATGGTGGATGGTTTGAATACGAGAGGAGTTTCGACATAGATAAGGAAAATATACATCACATGTACTTTGAAGAATTAAAATTGGTAAGCATATATATATATCTATAATATATATATATATTTATATATATATATATATATATATATATATCTGTGTGTGTGTGTGTGTTATAACTCAAAACTAGGAAAGACAGATATAATTACAACTTACCTAAGATCTTAAGACTGTGAATTTTTTTTCTATCTCAATTAACTTTTCAAGATATTGATATCAAATGATAAAGGATCAGGATGATTTAAAACGTTATGTTTCATCAATTTAAAAAGCAACCATTGGAAGAAATCCGTAGATTGGCGAAATTTCTTGACGTGGATTGTGCAGACGACATGATGGAAAAGATTGCTCGCAAATGTGGGTTTGACAACCTAAAGAATGCCCATTTTACAGTAAAGAAGACTGAATCTAAAGCCAATCATTATAGAAAAGGTGAGCTTTTGATACTATTGACAAACAAATTACAAAGGTTTCAACAGTCTCGTTTCAAGTCAGCAAGCAAATTGTATGGTCGTTATAACTATATCTAGTTTGCCAGTACCACCTGTTATTGGGTGAAATCACAGGGGCTAAACCCGTTTTGGGCCCGAACTCTGATTTTAATTGCGGATTACTCCGTTTACCTGAACAAGATATAAGGTTCACAGCGGGTGTGATCGGTCAACTGGGAATGCTTACTCCTAGGCACCTGATCCCACCTCTAGCATATCCAGGGGTCTGTCTTTGCTCAATTCTTAATTATGCCCCCCTTCAAAGAAGATGGGCATATTCGTTTGCACCTGTCGATCGGTTGGTCGGTCGGGCGGTAGACCACATGTTGTCCGCTCAATATCTTGAGTACCATTCACTTGATCGTAATGATATTTCATGTGTGGGTTGGTTATGAAAAGAAAAGGACCCATATTGTTTTTCAGGTCAAAGGGTTAAAGTCCAAGGGTCATATTAATCTGGATATAGGAATATACTGTCCCCTCAATATCTTGAGAACCCTTTGCTTGACAGACATCAAACTTGGTACACTGGTACATCTTAAGGAGTAGATGACCCCTATTGACTTTGAGGTCACCTGGTCAAGGGTCAAAGTGGACATAGGAATATATTGACCACTCAATGTCTCGAAAATCCTTTGCTTGACAGACATCAAACTTGGTACACTGGTATATCTTTAGAAGAAGATTACCCCTATTGATTTTGAAGTCACATGGTCAACGGTCAAACTGGACATTGCAATATACTGTCTGATCAATATTTTGAGAACCCTTTGCTTGACAAACATTAAACTTAGTTCACTGTTACATCTTCAGGACAAAATGACCCCTATTGAATTTGAGGTAACATGGTCAAAGGTCAAGGGTCGAACTGAACATAGGAATATACTCTCTGCTCAATATCTTGAGAACCCTTTGCTTGACAGACATCAAACTTGGTACACTGGTACATCTTAAGATCAATTCTATGTAAAAATCAAAGAAATCAGATAGGTTCTGGCCACTCAATGTCACAGATTTCTTTGATTTTCATAGTATTAACTTTACTTGCACCATCTTACATAATTTCAACCCCACCACCGAATTTCTACCATCCGTTGCCATGGAAACCGACAGCAGTCTATGAGGGCTAATTGAACTGCAAAATTAAGCCCGTTTTGCCCATGTTTTGTCCTTGTGGTATATAAAAAATTGAAAAAGACAACTAATTTTCTCCATAAATCTCGATTCCCCATAAAATTCCCTCCTTATTTATGATATCTATATCCACCTATGGTAAAGAGTGTGTTACTGACCGCTGCACCAATGTATTATAATTTGGCACTTTGCCAAAAAGTGATTTTTTGTTGGATTTCATTGATGAATTTAGATAATTTGGAAAATACATACAGCATAATCAACTGCCATCAAAGGATGTCCATATCAAAGACTCTTAATATATATAAAAAGATTAATGGTGAAACGTAGTGCAATTGATCTGTAGTAGCATAAAAACTGTAGATTTGGACATTTTGCCAAAACGGGATTTTTTGTTGGATTTCGTTGATGAATTTAGATAATTTGGAAAATACATACAGCATAATCAACTGTCATCAAAGGATGTCCATATCAAAGACTCTTAATGTATATAAAAAGATTAATGGTGAAACGTAGTGCAATAGATCTGTTGTAGTACGAAAACTGTAGATTTGGGCATTTTGCCAAAACGGGATTTTTTGTTGGATTTCGTTGATGAATTTAGATAATTTGGAAAATACATACAGCATAATCAACTGTCATCAAAGGGTGTCCATATCAAATACTCCTAATTTATATAAAAAGATTAATGGTGAAATGTAGTACAATTGATCTATTGTAGTACGAAAACTGTAGATTTGGGCATTTTGCCAAAAATTCATACTAATGACAAATAATACAACGTATACCATTTTCAGTTAAAATGAACAATATGAGCAATTGATATTTCAAAAATAAACATGGAGAAGTTTAACATATTAATAAAAATTAGTTAGAGTGATTAAAAAAACCCATGTAAACATAAACTGTAATCCAGTAGGACCCCCCCCCCCCCCCTCCCCAAACACCAAGTAGATTTTGCAATCATTTCCATAAACGAGCTATATTACATGTACTGTATTGTCATGTAAACTATTATCAATAACTATAAAAAGTCTTCTCAAGATATTGGGTAGATACCAATAAATTGTTCATTGTACTGCCTTGTATTTGTTGACCTTTGACCTGGAAATCATTAGGGTCATCTACTATTCATAACCAACCAACATATTAAATATCATAATTGAACAACAGGCCCAAGATATTGGGGGGACAAAATTGCATAGAGTACTAGCTACATTGCACCTAGTCATTCTTAATTGATTGATTTATTGATATTTTCCGCCACACTCAACAATTTTTCAGTTTTCTGGTGGTGCCCAGTGTTTATTGGTGAAAGTGAGAACCCAGATACAATGTACCTGGGAAGAGACCACCGACCTTCCAAAAGTAAATTGGGAAACTTTCTCACTTAATACCAGCGCGAGCAGGATTCGAACCCGCGCCGACTGAGGCCGTGTCATTTTGAACGCTATCCTCCAACCACTCGGCCATGGAGGCCCCTGCCATTTTTAATCTTTTGACCTGAAAATCAATGGGGGTCATATACTACCAGTGACCAACCCCTGTATGAAATATCACTATCAATCAAAGGGTTCTGAAGAAACTGGTCAGACATCAATTGTAAGAATATTGTATTGCACCTGGTGACCTTTGGACCAGAAAATCAATAGGTGTCATTTTCTACTGCAGAAACTGCATGAAACTTTAAAATTTATGGAAGTTTGTTCAGTGTTACTGTAATCTATGTTGAAATACCAGTAATTAGTAAATTTATAATATTAACACAGAACAACTCATTTTTGCAAAGTTGTTTATTCAACAAACATGGATCACAATGTTATCCAAACAACACAATCATCTTTTTTTTTAAACATAATAGTGATTTTTCTTCAACTGTTCAGTAATGAATCCTTATTCAGTAGGTTCACATAAGACACTTGCAGGTTAATTTTGCAATGTTTTAGTTACATTAGTCTTCTGACACCAAAACTTGATCTTGACTAAGTCATGGTGTTTCCTTAGAAGAATAGTTTACTGAATCAGGATGGACTTGTGTCGTGAGGTGTGTTCATTGACTGTAAAACTCGCAGGGTTTTTTTTCCATTCTCAAGAGCTCTTCTTTGTCTTCTATATCACATAAGAGTCATGGAATGCATCTTCTGCTCTTCAAGTTCTAAAAAATGTGTTGAACAAATATTGAAAAGTTCATCTTATTTTTCACATTTTCATACAGTACACACCTAATTCAATTTGATTAAACTAAATTTACATGTACAAGATCATTCATGATGCTAGAATAGTAATTTTACCACTTAATTAATTACTTAGTTGATAGATTATCATGCCCGCCCACCCGCCCCTCAAAAAGCATCTGTGAAATAACATAGATTTATATATATGGCTTTAAATTATGCACTTCTGTTGACAAAAACTCGTTTGTCATGAATATAGTTCTCAGAAAATAAAAATTAAAAAATAAAATCTTCCCACAGTCTGCCCCATACTTTTTGGTGACCCAGGATGATAATCTTACTAATTAAGTTGAATTGGCCTAAAGGATGTTATGTTTTGATACAGTTTGTATACATGTGTTTATGCTGTATTGAAGAGCTATTAATAGTGTTAATACTCATAAATTAACAAGATGTCCACAAACCTTATTGGTTACCTGAGTATTAATCAAATTTAAAAAAATTCAAAGTATCACTATAGCTCTAAGGGCTACAAAATCCATGTTATACACTATATGACTCTTTTGGACCCACATTCACAACCCTGTGTTTTCGAAATTCGCAATTTTGGTACCCCTTTCTGTTTTTCCTTCATAAGCATTCAGCTTTATTTAAGGTAGTTCCACCCTCCTGTGATGTCATAATATTTTGCGAAGTCAATGATTTAATAAGATTTATGCATAACATGAACATAAATTGTGTTCAAGTCTTTTTCAATCGTTATTGTAAAAAATCTTGTATAACCATAAAATATTTCAAACGTATATGAATAATCAATGAGCTACATTTTTCACAATGCTATACGAGTTATTTCCCCCTGATTACAGGGAGCATGCATCACATTACTGTCATTCGATGGTGTCAAGTAAGGAATAAATAGAAAATTTGCAATTTCTGATTGCAATCAATTGCCAGTTAAGGAATTTTTCTAAGAATTAAGTGTAATGACTTGAAAACAGTATAACTGAACAAAATGTCTTAGTCACTGATTACATGTATGTGGCCCATGTGTGTTTTTCTTGCAAGCAATGTATGGTCATGATGTAACAAAGTATGTAAATATTAACTAGTCCTCAATTTCTTTAGATCAGAATCATGATGTCCTTAGTATATCAGCAATTCTTCATTATTAATTTCTATCAATATTTTCGACAACCAAACACAACAAAACATGCAATAAGATATGCCTAAAACACATGTACAACCAACGCATACATGTACATTATCAATTTATCGTTTCACAATGAACAACACTACTTGTTGCTAAATGTACACCAGATGCCAATAAACAAAGCATGTTAATTATCTTGAATTGGCATCTCTAGTGTAAATTTTTTGTTAAAATTTACTTGTTAAGAATTTTCAGGCATTATTATGAAGTCACCCCCCCCCCCCTCCTTATCACATGTATGCTTTCATTGTACTCTTAATTCTAGGTGTCTGTTGTTTTAAAAACAGACTACTACTGAAATCCTCAGTATTAATTACATAATTTGGACACAAATAAATGTCAAATACACTTATAACCACCCCCCCCCTTCCCCAACTCTACAATTTAACGAAGTGTATATCTGAAAAAATTTTCTCCATAAAATTGAAGAAATCAAACCCTGGTTCTAAAACAAAATTTTCAATTTTGGTATAGAGCATTTTTAAAAGTACCGTCAATCCAGAGTCCTTAGGTTTACAATCTATGTTAATTCCCCTTGTCCCAAAGATGCTTAAAAGAAATTTGAAAAGAATTGGAAGGGTGGTTATCAAGAAAAAATATTAATGTTCAATTAACGTCTTATGATGACTGACGCACACAAATAGCAACATGTAGGTCACTTGAGTGATTCTCAACATTGACCTAATTAGAATTAATCATTTTTACAAATGATACTGAGCTCATACACATGTGTACATATATATGTGCGTCATTGACAACAAGACAACTAGTCTTTTTGAGTATGCTAATTAAGTGAAGTAATAAATTTTTTTTTAGGAAATTGTGATGAAAACGTTTCAAGTCATCATGTCGCATAAAAAATGGATGGTCTCCTGTGATTATTCTAGAGAATTCAGTTTCCATGCAGGCTCTATAACCAAGAAACTAAACCCAATGTACCACATTCCCCATATCTATTAATTTGTTTTAGGATTTATAATACTGGGATTCAAATTTGAATTTCAAATTATGTATTCAATGTGTATGTATTAATGCTGAATATTTACCTCCTCAAAGTCAGCAACTTGGTCAACTCCATCTTTAGGTGATTTGCACAGTATGATGCTCATACAGCTGAAACACAGAAAAGCACAAATTACATAAAATAGTGGTTATGTACTTTGGCCAAAATATGTGATTATTGGATGAAAAAGTAAGAATTCAAAAGTATTTGAATATTTACAATTTACATTTAATATTTTTTGATTTACTTCAGTTGACAGGACCTACATGTATTAAAATTTGAGGGCCCAGTTACAGGACCCAATTCAAAATCATAAATTTTTCATCATTTAATTTTTCCAAATCAAGTGTCCTAAGTTCATAATTACAGAGATGAGAAAACTTTAAATCATAATAGTATTTGTGTGATTTCTTCTGTAGATTAGAACCATCACATATTAGTGGGGGTTACCACAGGTAAACAAACTTGAAAGTAGCCTGGCTCACCAATATATATGATTTTAACAATCTTTATCTAGAATGCACACAGGCATTCACATGTTTGTTTTTATTGTAGACTTGACAGTCAGAGAGAGAGAGAGAGAGAGAGAGAGAGAGGGGGGGGGTCATCACTTAGGATTACATAAATTAAGCCTACTAGTCCTTTTGAAAATTTCCACATGAAACATGATTTTATAAGTATTCCCCAATTTTTACAGATCCTGAACTCTGTGTAAATGTGATAGGAAACTCCCTGAGTGAATGTTAGGTTGGGGACATACTTAACTAGTATTCTATATTGTACACCCATGCAGTAAATGACAGGACTACTTACAATGTTCAGTCTACATGTATACCACTATAGCTGACTAGCCTGGCTGGCAGTATAAAAGAAATTGGGGTTCTCATATGTTTACTAAAAGCCAATTTTTCTGATACATTTTATTCAGCCTTTACTTTAGAATTTGGATTCTAAATCAAATAGAATACTTACGTCAATACAAGTTCCAACACGGCAACAGGCAGGGCTTTTTCATATTTTCTATGCATATGTCTGTCGGCCTTCTGTTTCCCTGGTCATTTTTTTAGTCGGATGTGATGCAACAAAGCGTTAAATTCCACAACATTTACTTTTTCTACGAATACGTAGACGATTGGATGCTAGAGTCCGGTGACTATGGCAAAGATCAAACGGATTTGTATTCCATGAAATAAACCGGAATCCTTTAGCACAATTGAAGATAAAGATCGTGGTAGTGAATTAAGTGAACAAAGAGCATCTGATATTGATAAACTTCTGAAGAACAAATTGAATAAAAACTCAATTTCCACCTCCTGCCATACTGAAAACAAATGAAGGCTGTTCATATCTCCAATACAAGAGAGTGTTACAAAGGGCAATAACTCTTTCTGGTGTATTTTGGTTTGTGCACCAGAGGAAACTACTGGTTTATGTGTTTACCTTTGGTTTCTCCACAAATGTGTTTCTGTACTTTTTTTTAAGTAAGATTCAATACATTTTACTAGCATGTGAGTTTACACCAAATGACTGGGCAAGTATATTTTATCCCTCTCTAAAAATTACATATATCAAACCCGTATACATCATAAAAATAATTATTTCTATTGTTTTCAAGGATTAAATAAATACAAAAAAAAATCTAAAAGCTAGAACCTAGCTCAAAATAATTTTTACAATTGTTGTTTTTATAAACAATAGCGTTTAATTTTTGATTATTCAAAATATAACATACATGTGCATATCTTGTCCAGCTGTTGTTAGAGGATCGGTTTCCATGGCAACCGTTGCTAAGTCAAACCTTTGCATGTCCTTTTTGTTTTATATCTATCATAATATTGTTACACACAAAGTTTCATAAAAATCTGTGACATACCGTGGCCACTGAATTTTGATAGTTACATAGAATCAGTCTTAAGAAGTAGATGACCCCTATTGATTTTTAGGTCACCTGGTCAAGGGTCAAACTGGACATAGGAATATATTGCCCACTCAGTGTCTCGAGAATCCTTTGCTTGACAGACATCAAACTTGGTACACTGGTATATCTTTAGAAGAAGATTACCCCTATTGATTTTGAGGTCACATGGTCAAAGGTCAAGCGTCAAACTGGACATAGGAATATACTGTCTGCTCAATATCTTGAGAATCCTTTGCTTGACAGACATCAAACTTGGTACACTGGTACATCTTAAGGAGTAGATGACCCCTATTGATTTTCAGATCACATGGTCAAAGGTCAAACTGGACATTGGAATATACTGTCTGCTCAATATCTTGAGAACCCTTTGCTTGACAGACATTAAACTTGGTACACTGGTACATCATCAGGAGAAGAAGACACCTATTGATTTTGAGGTTACATGGTCAAATGTCAAGGGTCAAACTGGACATAGAAATATACTGTCCGTTCAATATCTTGAGAACCCATTGCTTAACAGACATCAAACTTGGTACACTGGTACATCTTCAGGAGTTGATGACCCCTATTGACTTTTAGGTCACATGGTCAATCTACTCTTTGACATAGGAAGGTATTGTCTACTCAATATTTTGAATTGATGATACTACTCTCAATTAAATGATGGGTGTGTATAACCATTTTCAATTTTGCACCATGGAGGGCATATGTGTTTTACAAACATCTCTTGTTTTGTATTCCTTATTGGAGTTATGACATTGATCACTGTTCGTTATATTCACCTTTCCATGGCGCCGCGACTTGATCTAAACGATTACAGATTGTTATTATACAGTTAAATTATATCATTGAGGGAGTTAGCAAGATTCCATTTCCCTGAAGCCAGGACTATAGTCCTGGCTGAGGGGAACTGGAATCTTGCTAACTATCTCAGTGATCATAATTTAACTGTTTTATTATACCGATACAAATTGAAAATATAAATAACAAATGTTTATATTCTTGTTGAATTTTATTAACTCAGTAGCTAAGTACTTCGTTACTAGCTTGAAAATACGGATGTATATTTAATTGCTGTTATAAAATTTAGAAATTCATTTCAAAATTAAGGATTATCTCCCTCATGCATAGCTCTTATCCTTGGACGAATTTGGCTCCAATTGTTTGGCACGCTGTTTTTGGCTATATTTAGATCTAAAACTTTTTTTTTTTTTTTTTTTTTATAATTTATTTGTTTTTTGACACATACAATATAATCACACAGACAAATAAACAAACGGACAATCAATCATACATACATTTCATTCTCTCCTGTGGTCACTTGCTGTACAGTATTGAAGCATAACAAAAAAAACATGTAAAAATTAAAAAAGAAATTATTCAAAAATATCTTCCCATCTCTTCCACATTTTATCAAAGCTGTGCATTCTATGTTTTTGAATTGCAGCATATTTTTCCACATGATATTTTAACTTTAAGTGACATAATAATCCAACAAGGTTTGGTTCCTTATCCTGCATTAAACAGGTAAAGATGTATTGTTTAACATATAAAATTATAAAATTCATAACTTTGTTATTAAAAGTTAGTGGATTTTCACCTAATATAATATTGGACACATTAAAACCTACTCTTTCTGAAGTTTTTCTATATATATGAAGACTCAACTCACTCCACAATGTTTGGGTTTTATCACATGAAGCAAAAATATGTGTCATCGTCTCCACATTACTTGTACAAAATCTACAGCAGTCATTTGTTTTAACATTAATTTTTTTCAAATAATATCCAACAGGAAGGATTCTATGTAAAATTCTAAACTGTAGCCATTGAGCAGAAGAATCAGTTGTTGTTTTGAAACAAATTTTAAACACCCCTTGTATGGAAATATCACCCACTCCATATGGAGACAGTTCAGCTTTCCACTTGACCATAGAAGTTGGGATCGTATCGTTTTCGTTCAAAATATTGTAAATGATTTTGGAACATTTTTCATGCATCAAAACATGTTCAAAAAATACAGGCATACAGGGATTAGTAATTTTTTTGGCTAAATGTCTATCAATAGACAAACTTTTTAGGTATTTTGAAATTGCTGTGATAATGCTATTATATTGCATTACACAAACTTCATGGAGATTGTATAAGCATTGTAATTTTTCTAAGGCAAGGAAATTACAATCATTGTCAAAAAAATCTTGAACAACTTTAATCCCTTTATCATACCATGCTTTAATAAAAACAGGCTTTCCAGCTATTTTAATATTAGAATTGTACCACACTGGAATATTTTGAAAATTACTTTTTAGTTTTGGAGAATTTTGACTGATCTTCAAATAAGAAAGCCAAGAAGTAAAAACATCTTTCCAAAATGCATTATTTTCATTAAGTAAGCATTCTAAAATAAAGCTATCTCCAAAGTCATATAATTTCTTTAAGATATCACTTCCATACACAGCAAAGAAGATACTCATCCAAGGTTTATAACAATTAGACTTAGTAAGTCTCTTAATCCATGAACATTTCAGAGATGTAATAAAGTTGTTTATATCAACCATCTTTAAACCACCTGCTAGATAGTCTTGTGTTATCGTAGACCTCTTGACTCTATCTATACTAGATTTCCACAAGAATTCAAAGATAATTTTGTACAAATATGTAATTGTTTCCTTTTTAGGAGTAGGAAGTGATATGAACAAATGATTCAATTTTGGGATAAGTAAGGTTTTAATGACAGTGACCCGACCAATAGGAGTAAGAATTCTTCTTTTCCACTGTTCAATAAGAGCGACAATTTTCGGGATTTGAAGTCCAAAATTTATGTCTTCAATTTCTTTAAGATCAACAGAAAAATTAATACCAAGTAAATTAAAAGTTGTTGATCCCCAGTCCAATTTCCATCTTGTATGATGAAAGACTTGATCTGAAGATTTTTTTGAACCAATCCATATAATCTTCGTTTTAGAAGTATTAATCCTTAAACCAGAAAAACTGGAAAAAAATTCAATAGTATCCAAAGCTGCAAAAAGCGATTCAGCTGAACCATCAAGGGCTAGTGAAGTATCATCTGCATATTGTGATATTTTATGTTCTTTATTTTGTATACATATGCCATTTATATTTTTGTTTTGTTTAATTAATATTGCAAGAATTTCAGCACATATGATGAATAAATATGGTGCAATAGGATCGCCTTGTCTACATCCTCTTTGTATGTCAAACTGTTTAGACAGGAATCCACTCTGTAAAATCGAGGCTCTGAAATTTGTGTTCAAAATCTTTATCCACTGAATAAAGCATTCCCCAAAACCAAAATATTTTAAAACTTTATAAATGAAAGACCATGACATTGAATCAAAAGCCTTTTCAAAATCAATGAATACTAAAAGACCTGGAATATTGTTTCTCTCAGTATATGACATAATATCATAAATAAATCGAGTATTCTCTCCAATATATCTCCCTTTTAGTGTATCTGATATATAATCCAAAACATGTTTGATTCTGAAGCTAAGACAGCCCGATATGATTTTGTATAGTACATTTAAAAGCGTAATTGGTCGCCAGTTTTTTAGAAGCTGTCTTGGTTTATCTCCTTTGGGTAAGCATGAAATAATTCCTAATCTTTGTGAAATAGGAAGTTCCCTCTTATGAAATATACAATTAATGGCTCTTACAACATAGTATTTAATATCATTCCAAAAACATTTGAAAAATTCTGTCGTGTAACCATCACTACCAGGAGATTTGTTGTTTTTCATGTTTTTTAGCACATTAAGAACCTCTCCCTCTACAATATCGACCTCTAGTTTATTGGCTGTATGCACATCTAACTTAGGAGAATTATAATCAGAAATGATGTTCTCTAGATCAACATTAATCAAGTTTGAATCATTATTGTTATATAAAGTTTCATAATATATCTTAACATTATCCAATATCTCTGATTGATCATATATTATTCCGATATCCTCCAAATTAATTTTTTTAATAGTTTTGTTCAAGTAATTCCTAGATTCCAAATTACAAAAATATTTTGAAGGTTTTTCTCCTTCTTCTATCCAACGAGCACGAGACCTTATCATATGACCTTGCAATCTTTCTTTTCTAATACACTCAAGGGCTGCTCTCTTCTCATCAAGAGTATTAATATCAATATTTGGTTCAGACTCCAAAACCTCAATTTCATCCAAAAAAATTTTTTCTGTAGTATTTTTTTCCTTTTTCTTATAAGATGAGTATGATATACTAACTCCCCTGATCTCCATCATTAGAACCTCAAGAAATAAGCTTTCATCAATGCCATTTTTGCACTGAAAATTCATACTTCCTATATCATTCAAATATTGGTTACTTACAGATTGAATAGTTTCTTTAACCTTCGTAACATAGTCCTTATCTGTTAACAAATTGTTATTAAATTTCCAAAGACCGCGTCCTCTAATAAAGGGATTAAATTTTAATTCAATAACAACAGCCGAATGATCGGATCTATATCCTGGCTTTATGGTACAATTTTCTACCAAATTTGACAAGCTGTCAGATATAAGAAAATAGTCAAGGCGACTTTGTTTTAAGGGATTTTTTTTACGCCATGTGTAGACTTTTTTGTCTGGATTTAAAATCCTATAATAATCTAGGAGTTGTAAATCTTCCATAATTTCTAGAATTTTAGCACGGGCTGTTGGATTATTAATGCCACAGTAATTATGAGTATCCAAAGAGGGGTTTAATGTAAGATTGAAATCACCACATAAAATAAAATATTCATTGTCAAATTCCAAAAAAAAGTATTTCTGACATTTTCATAGAATTGAGGGTTATCAGTGTTAGGACCATATATGTTTATAAGAGTTACTTTATTCTCTTCAATAGTCATGTCAAGAGCAAGTAAATTACCTTCACAATCCCTTTTTTCACCATGAATTTTAAACTCGAAGTTATTATTGAATAAGATGCACACACCCCTTGAGTTTGACATATAAGAATTAAATACACATTTGTATCCCCACTGGGATTCAATATATGGCTCGCACTCAGAAGTAAAATGTGTATCTTGCAGACATATGATAGAATAACGTTTTTGTTTTAAGTAGTTAAGAACATCTGCACGCTTAGTTGGTGTTGCCAGCCCTTGACAGTTCACTGTGGCTATTGAAATATTTCCAGACAATGGCATCTAAGAAAAATTGCAAAACAACAAAAAATAAAAACACTTTCAGCAAGTAACCCTTGAAAACAGAAACAAAAAGAGAACACAGGAAGGCCACATTCACACATATATGCATACCACAGAAAAAAAACAAAAAACAACAAATGACAAAAATACAATGTACGTCCTGTAACCAAATTGATGTAAATACAGTGTTTTAGAGAACATCGAACCCGAAGTCACTGCGCTCTCAGGTCGATCCCAATGCATATATTAACACTGCTCTACTAACGTGGATCTATATATAAAAAAAAAAAACCAAGAAGATAATATCACTCTCGAAGTTTTTTGTTGATATCATCAAAGATGTTAAATGTGTGACGACGGTCTTTTTTGTCCAGTGCAAATACTTTGCTGTTAAAATACCACACGGAATGGACATTTGGATGTTCTTTGAGTTTTTGTATCAATTTTGCGTTTTGTGGAGTAATGTGGTCCACCATTGTGAAGTCCTCTTTCATCATAACTTTACGGTGCTTTATGATATTTGTCTTGGCTTCTGAGCTGATCATCCGCACAAGAACCGGACGAGGTCCACCACTTCTGTCAGGAATTCGGTGTATTGCGAGGATATCTGCAGGGTTGTCATCTATATCGATCCTTTGCTTAAGAATTTTGCAGAATTCCTCTCTGAGATTTTCTTTTGAATGCTCTCGCCATCCTAATAATTTGATATTGCATTTTTGCGAGTATTGTTGATTAAAGTTTGCCATTGAAATGGCTTGCCGAGCGTTCCTGGCTGCTGTGTTGAGTTCGTCGCTTAGCTTCTGTAACTCTCTTTTTTCTTTTGCAATTGTCTCCCTTACGTCTGTCAAGTCCATATTCAGTGCGTCGAATTTTTCTATGTTGTCAATATTGGCCCGCATTAATTTTTCATCAGTAGTTTTCTGTGTGGATTTCTCAATTTCAGATTTTATTTCGTTTTTGAGTTCCTTCTTTATTTCGTCTTTGTTGGCCATTTTTATATCTTTGACAAAGTCACTTTTCAGTTCCGACAGTGTTTTTTACTACGTCACCAATGTCTCTTTTGGAAACCATTCCTTGCTTTATTTCTTCCAGACTTTTATGTATTGAATTAAGGTCAATTTCCTCTGTTGAATCAACTGTATTGTCGGAGAGTCCTATGGAACTTTGATCAGAAATGCTTTGATCCGAACTACTTAGCCGAGATTTTTGGGTCGCATTTTTATCACTTTTCACTGTATTCCCTGCCGAATTAATGTTCAGTTGAATGAGATTTTTCTTTTTGCCGTCTTTGACACCGATGGAAGTTGGTGTTGTAGTTCGACTTGACCGGCGACTCGCCATGTTGCTAAGTGTGAATAGTACTCAAGGCGAGATTTCGAAATTTTTCAATAAAAACGTTAAAAAGTTCTATATGTAATTCAAAAAGTCTCTATCGACTCACCGTGCGTTTCCAGTTTTTAACACCAGTATTCCATGACTAAATACACTCTGATATATATAATAGCTAATAAGAAAAGTCCACTTTCAGTAGAGCTTGAAAAAACACGTCCTACACCATACTTGGTCACGTGAAAAACCTAGATCTAAAACTTCATAGTTATTTCGGATTTCAAACATTTCGGTTGATCATCACTGAAGAGACATTATTTGTCGAAATGCGCATCTGGTGCATCAAAATTGGTACCGTATAAGTTTTACATTAACATAAAACAAATATTTTGAGAAAATTAGCATGTTCAAATGTCCCTAACTTGAACAAAAAAAATCAATTCCAGAGACAAATTATTTCACTGTATACAAGTATGTCTATTTAGAAAAATTAAAAGTGACTTGACAGTTTGCAAATCTAAACAAATTGTTGCTTGTGGATGACAAATTGGCAGATTGCATCACATTTCCAAAAGGACCACTTTCGACATTTTCTAGACTAAACTTGTTGTTAAACAGTTCATTGAATAGATTGGTTTCCAGAAAATCAGGACACGCATTTTCAGGTGGAGCTGCACTATCCGATTTTGACACAGTTTCAGACATGTCAGATGTTGTAGATATACATGTATTTCTACACAAAATGTCAGACATTTCCCTTTTTATCGCCTCACTAAGTTTTGAGCTGTAAGATTTGATAGACGTTTCACTACGATGTCCACTGATTCCCATTACGTGTCTTGCCTCCACCCCCTTGTGGTCCAGGGTCGTTATACTCGTGGCTCGGATGCAATGATTAGTGTATGTTTTGCTTAAATTGGCCTCTTTACTTAAATTTGCCATGAAGGAATAAAGTGTGTTTTTCCGACATCTGAATTTTCATACCACGTTTCACTTTCGTTCTATTTCCTTTTCCTGGAACGCTGCCAGGAATTGGGGTTTTCTGGATGAAGCTTTCCAATATACTTCTTGAAGGAATTTACTGGACAACGAGGATCACCTTTAAAATAAACAAAACACAGAGTTAAGCATGAAACAAAAATGTGTTTCATTTTCAATAATTTTAAAATCTACTGAAATTGAATTGACCCCCCCCCCCCTGGAAAATACTAGTTTGACATACGTTACACTTACCAGTTGTCATACATTCTGCCCTGTTTACTTGTCATATCCTGTAGGTCGTCTTCCTATGGTTTTTCGTTTGAGGCTCCCTGAATGTTACATATTCCCTTCCTGTAGAATCCATGACTATAATGAAATCGTCCTTTTGAAGTTCACGTACAATGTAGATTCTCCCGTCCGCGATTGCAGAAATAATAAATATATTCAAACATTGTCTTTTTCTGTACTTTCCAAGCTGAAAACAGTCTCGTATAGTGTATCCATGTCTTCTTGTGTGAGACGTTCCTTCGATTTAGGCTCCCCAGTGCCAGACTTCTTCAGTTTTACAAGCACGGCTTTAAACATTTCATTTGCAGTTTTGAATCTCTCATCGTTAATAATGTCTTCTTTTCTCACCTTCAAAAAATGTTTCTGTAAACCATATCGCAGACTAATCATAGATTTCTTCGCATATCGCTCTCCATCAACTTTTTTCATCTCCACATAGAATTTTCGCAGAAAAAAGTTCATTTGATCCGCTGGTTGTCGCTCGATTTCCGATAAATCCATACTTTTCTTGATTGCATAGTTTTCTAATGCAGACAATGATGCCCTAATGAATTTTTTTGTGTTTTCGCTATCTCTAGAATCAAGTAGATTCTCCAATTCACTCTCGTCTAAATCATAAAACCTTGTTGACGTCACCATGATCAATCAAATTATTGTCGTCTGTAAAATTAGAAATCACGTGCCGAACAACGCGATTTCATTGGTTGAAAAACTATGGAGAACATTTCGGACCTTTTTCTGTATTCCAAAGTAAAATCTAAAGGATTACGGATAACCGGGAACTAGCTTTGAAAGCAGGGATTAGTTCAATATTGACTAACGCACGGCAAAACGGGAATTAGTCTCGCAACAGCGATATCCAGGGAATTAGCCACATCTAATCATCTAAGTTTATATAGTGAAAAATCAGTAGAGGTATAATAAAACATTCTAACACCACTGAATGTCTGTATGGACATTATTTAAGTATATCTGTATTATCGTGACATTGTGTTTTTATTTATTTAATCAGGCGAGGTTGGAGATTGGAAAAATCATTTCACCGTTGCACAGAATGAAGAGTTTGACAAGTTATTTCAGAAGGAACTAACTGGTTGTAATCTGTTGAGATTTATGTAGTAAAATCAGCCAATGCAATATTGTATACCTTTTATGCTTTTATTCATGATTGAAGCATTTTCATGTATCTGTTAAGGTATAAAGTGAATTATCGCTAGATTAGTAATTTTGTGAATCGATCTCAATGTTACGAAGATGTCTTTAACTTAATAAACTTGCAGAAATTTAAGCTGGCTTTCTTCATTATTATCCTTAGTACAAAGACAATGCATGATTCCCCAAAGAGGTAATAATGAACTTGATGGCGGATCCAGAAATTTCTTTTGAGGGGGTGCACAGTAGACGGCTGGGAGCTGTTGTGTGACCCTCATAAATGCTTTTGAAAATACTGAGTTCGGACAAATACAATTCGCAATCCCGAAGTATTACCTCCTGCTTTTATTCAGATTGATTGATTGATTGATGTTTTCCGCCACACTGAACAATTTTTCAGTTTTATGGTGGCGCTCAGTTTTTATTGGTGGAAGAGAGAACCCAGATACAATGTACCTGGGAAGAGACCACCGACCTTCCGAAAGTAAACTGGGAAACTTTCTCACTTACCGGCGCGAGCGGGATTCGTACCCGCGCCGACAAAGGTGAGAGGCCGTGTGATTTTAAGCGCAATGCTCTAACCACTCGGCCACGGAGGCCCCCTGCTTTTATTCAGATGATGATAATTAAACTACAACAAGGTTGGGCACCTGAACATTTCAGCAACAGGTAAGCAAACGCGTAAAATTTAAAAAAATTTTTTAATTTAAATGTGATAAAATTTAAAATTAGAACAGAAAAAAGTCTATTTATTGGGGTGATGAAAGATAATTGATCGATTGATTATTTATTTATTGTGGGGGTGGGGGGGGGGGGGAGAGAGTGATCTGTTGTCGAATTAAAACCCACCCTTGACGTCATTCTATTGTTATAGCGCTTCATTATTTTACTTGAATGGCAATGAAGAGTTTCATACAACTGCTTAGTAATGTTCTGTTGAATATGATATTTTAATGAACACGTTCCTCCTAATCTCCTTGGCCTCCGTTACTGTTTTAACAAAATGTAAAGAGTAATTATAAACCTAAAGGCACAGACGAGAGTCAAACCCAAGACCTTTCACATGAAAGGTAAAATCTTTATCCACTGAGGACAATGACAACTTCTACAAACTGCTGAAGTCCTTCAAAGGATTTTTCATGTTCAACCACTCTGCCATTATGCTTCATCACTCCACAAACAAAACTCAGTCCGGTTGCTGAGGACGCATCAAGACTTATTGGGGACTGAGGTGTCACATACTTGTTGAACTCTCTATCTCCACACACTGCTGCAATCTGAACAATATCAGATGTTCTGGCTGAAATAGAATTGAGCAAAATTTAGAAACCTCTTATAGTGTGCACTTCTACGTAAAATGTAATATAACTCTCTACACAGTCCTGTAGGGGTATCTGGGTAAAATAGATCCTCAGTACTCCTTGCTTGTCATAAGAGGTGACTAATTGGGGAAGTTCTTTGGTTGGGAACACTTCCCCTATAGCAAGATATTCTCGTTAAAACGCGATTATCTCTCTCTAGCGAGAGTAAATATATCCCGTGCAACCGAGAAAAACACCCGTGGATAGCATCTCTTCATTTCTCACGTGAAAAGAAAATGTCTATGATAAAAGAGCAATGATACTTCTACAAATATATCAATCAAAACAAAAACACTCACGATATGTATTGGATTTCAGACTGCTTTCCTCTTACGCAGCAACTTTGATATGCAAATTCTAGGTTTTTCGCTAGTACATCGAGTTCAACAATTCTCCTACCGTCTCTCCAATCACTTCTGCTTGTTACGTTTGCCGAAACTATTTATTCCTGAGCAACTTCACGGGCCACATTATCGACGTAAACATGATCATCAAGGGTAGTTATACCGGTTATCTCAGGCCTTTCAGTCGTTTCTTTCAAGTTTTCTTCATTTGATGTTTTCCAATAATTAAAGCATCCCTTCCGCAGAGCATGAACTTGTTTCAAACGTGATGCTTTAACAAATTTCACCTTCTCATTTCTTGCCGCCATTTTTGTGTTTGACGTTTGATATATAATAGTACGTGAACCAATACCGGAGTTCGATCCGGATATGACGTCACGCTACTAGACCCCTACTTTAATATTTAAAATACAATTCAGTATTATTGTTTGTAAAATAGTTGATTTAAAAGTTTGAAATACAATAAAATATTTTTTGTTGATTGATACATTTGCAAAACAAAAATATTAATGTCCTATCAGTGTTCAAAATCAAAAAAGCTGTAGTCCTATCAGTATATAAGTCAACATAAATGTGTGTCCTATTATTTTCCCAACTCCACAATAAGTATTGACAGGTCCCCAAATTACACGGTTTTTTTTGTGCAACAGAAATAAAATCCTCTGGTTTTTCGGAATCTAAAAATAGCAACCCTAAAGTTTCCATTTCTTGGTACTTAGTATACCCCACCCAATAAATACCCTAGACACAATTTGAAGCCCTTCACCGGTCTTGGTGACGTCTCCATATGAAAGAAAAATTCTCTCGATTGATTGATTGATTTGGGGTTTTACGCCGTTTTGGCAATATTTCAGCCATTTTACGGCGGTTAACTAATTTAACTATGTTTGGTTGTGAGTGTTTGAGTTTCCCTGACGACCCCCAGTGAGCCTACTCTTTTTCGAACATCAGGGAAACGATCTTTTGCGTGCCCAGGGGGTTGTGATCCTTCACACGGGACACCCTTTAACGTCCCATCCGACGGACATAAAAGTTAAAAATACATGTATATAAATAGGTTAAAAAACAAAAAATAATTCGTGTATATAAACAGTTGTATTATATAAGTTTTAGAGACGTTAAACAAGATACAATCAATCAATCACTCCCAGGGGTCATTCGGCAAGCTGTTTTTGTGAAAGTCCTAGTCTGAAACTTGTTGTAGTGCCAGTTGATATGAGGCACCAGCGTTTCTTATCACGTTGCCCAATTCATTTTCAAAGAAAGCCTTTAGCTAAATTTCCTCAAGTTTGAATAGACAACCATCAGCTAATCATATGTTCCAAGCCCAGTATTCCGACGGGCCGGTATTCCGACGGTCCAATATTCCGATGCTCCAATATCCCGACGGTCCGATATGTTGACCATCACCAAAAATTTTAATTAATAGAATTAAGATTTATTCATGTCAGGCATTATTTCATGGAAATTACCAGAAAACCAAAATCGACACGGCCTGATAATAAATCAGAGAATCAATTTCTGACCAAAATCATTCAAGTGTGAACTAAATCAGAAACCCGGTATTTATGGAAATTAAAACTGATAACTGATGAAGTACTGGCAAAATATGTAGTAAATGACCCTTACCATTGCAGAGAAATTCAACCAATTTTTTTTACACGGACGGACAAACATCAAGCTTTAAACCGGATTGCTTTGAAATATGGCCATAACACAACTTTTTAAAAATATTAATTATTGCCTTTTAATGTTATGTTTAAGTCTCTCCGTGTCTTACTCCCTGACATGATAAATTTTTTACATCATTTTGAGATCTAGCTGACTAGGTCTCTGTGTATGAATATGAATTTAGTAGTCTATGAAATTATTATCAAGATAATGAGGCAAATGATATTTTGGTCGATGATGAAAGACTGCTACACGTGTTGTAAGTTTTAATCTGTATAATAAATCAAAACAAAATGAATGTTACAATGAGCTGTCGCGTACAGAAAGTAAAATTTAAATCAAAACTTGTTCATATTAATGGTATGGTTTTGCAAAAATAACATTCATTCATACATTCATAATACTTACAATAACCATGTTTGTTGGCAATAAAGGAAAGAAAAGGGGGGGGGGGGGCTAAAAAGCAAACAAAGGAAAAACAGAGCCCCGGTGTCGTTATCCAGGTGAGTCAAGACCTTATAAGAAGTGACGTAATTATAGAAGTTGTTACGATAAGGCGTGAAATATGCCCCAATTAAAAAGAATATTACAAATGAAGTATATTATGCAGGTAAATATCCCATCTAAAACAAATTTGGAATAAAACTCAAAATACCACTAAGTAACCGATTGAGATTGTAAATTACAGTGACATGCCATTAAAGTATCACACCGGTAATTATTTTCACTATATAGTACTATAGAGGAAAAAAATCATTAAAAATCAGTTTACAGAATTGACGCCGAATAACGCAGTCACAAACGTTCTATGTTACCTATTTCGTCTGCCGACACCAGAAAAACACCACCCTACGCGGCATTTTCGAAAATAAATTACCCGCAAACAAGACTACCCTCAAATCCACGCCGGAGTACACCTCAGGAAGTAGCCTCAGCTACCAACAGCAAATAGTTCCTTTGTATACACTTGGTTATTTCTACAAATTACACAAAATTTCCTAATCAGGGGTGCAAATATTAAGAGAAAAGAAGAAGAGGAAATGAGAAAAATCGCGCAAGGAAAAAAATATTTCTTTAAATATATGGAACTACAATTGACTAAGTTTGATTGGACAATTACCGGTGTGATACCTTGAAGACAACTAAATCTTCATCAAAAAATGTCAAATTTGCACAACAGGTGCCCGTTTCATTCATCAATAGTATACCCCATGTACATAGCGATCGGAGCAAGATAACTGACGTAACTGGTGATTTACTTCCCCTGGGGGACTATCGTGATTTCTTCCTGTTTCATCAGTGAAATATGAGGCGCGTGTGGTACTTTTTAAATTGAAATAACTTTGTATAAAATCAAGATATTTCCGCAAAAATGGTTTCATTAGAAAGAAGAATGATGAAATTTGCTATTTCAATCACTTATTAATCCTAAATTTATTTATACATTTTTTTAAATTGCTAATTATTTCAAATTTCATAAATACTTGTTGACATACCAGCCCGTCGGAATGTCGGACCGTCGCAATACCGGCCCGTCGAACTATCGGAATACTGGACGGTCACTCAATAGGCCAATCCGAAAACATGAGTTATCTTTCCTTGATCCGGAACATAGTGCGCTTGCGTAACAGTAGGTTAAGACTTCCGGGTAGTATATTCGAGAAGCGTCATTATCAACAGTGCAGAAGGCTACGAATATATTGCTGTATAATTTTACAGTAATCACGCCAAGAAATATGTTAACGTTAATAAAAAATCTCAATGCATAGGTTTACTTCATACACGTGAAAATAACCAACTTTGCATGTAAAAATAATAGAAAATTAATGTTGTATAAGTTGAGGAGGACACCCCCCTCCCTGATAGGATGTACTGATGTAATTTCCTACGACAGGCCTGTCCCGAGACCGAGACACAGTTAGATTATTCTAACTACACCCCTCCCCCATTTTCCAGGATTTCACGTGTTTTATAACTGAAATTAGTATATATCATATATTCCTTACATATTCTCAGGATCTATAGCCCGTGTTTTAATACAGTTAGATTTATAATTAAATATCAGAAGTTCAATATCAATGTAGTACATTCAGCGATGAAAGTTCTGCCACGATGTACGTCTAGGTATGTCGGACTGACATCTCTAGATTCTGAAAATGTCCATCTCCTTCGATTGGTGAGTAAAATTTAACCCAGGCTGTACTTGTAAATGAAACAGAGGCCACTGACAGATTTCCAGCTGTCTGCCCACAAATTTTATACAGTTTCAAATACAAGTATAACCGTAAAGAAATTCGTCGTCACAACCCATCTTTAAACTGACATTTACACATGCAATGCTTTGAAAATTAAATAACGTATAATTGAACGCCCTGAATTTATAGTCGGCAAGAGTATGTGCCTGTAAATACAGCCATTTTGAGTAAAATATTTGGAGTTTTACTCAAATTATTTTGTAAATTTGTGGCGAAAGGGGGTGTTTAAATCTGTCATTGCAATTTCTGTTATGACACAATATGTGCCTATACATAATCAAGTAGATTTCAAGGGGGCTAAAACGAATAAAAGAAGGAAGATACAGAGACGTCAAAAGCATTCTATTGGGGGGGGGGGGGGGGGGTAAATTTACCTACACCCCCCCCCCCCCCCAGAGAGTACATTTGAGAATACACCCCCCCCCCTCGGGATCACACAGGTCTATGGAAAATAATCCATATCAGTCTACCAATATTGAACAAAATTAATGAAAAATATTATTTAGTTACCTATTTTACTGCATTTTAAACATATCAGTTGATATTAACAATCCTAGCTTCATGCTGCAGTGTACAAAATGATTTGCACGTCCAGGTACTTTGGAGAAAGTTACCCAATGATTGCAGTCTGGTTTATTTTTGAAAGAGTCGATTGGTGGTGGTGGAATAATTTTAGCCCTGATAAAACAATGAGAGCGTTGATTTCCTAATTTAATTGATTTTTTTTATTTTGAAAAGAGGGGGGGGATGTTATGCAAGATCTTTGCACCACAGGCACTCGACGTTTTAAATATCTATAATAAAAATTAAAATTGCCTACAAAATAATTATGTCAGTCGTTATTGGAGACATATGTAAACAAATGAATGTCTGGGTGATTTCCAATTTAATTTTTAAAATCCCCCCTACCCCCGAAAATCACACCCGACTCGATCAAGAAATTCTTCTTCTTTTTTCCATTAACATTTTCTTACTCTCTCGTACAAATTATTTCAACTGTTCTCGATTTTGAACAGCACCCATACTTATATAACTATACATATAATATATGCGCAGTCTGACTGTGTTACTACCCGGAAGTTGTCATATTCACACTAAATGTAAGAATACAAAGAGAGATAACTCACGTTTTCGGAAAGGCCTATAGATAGATATTTATTCATTGGCAACTTTAAATGTTGAAAGTACAATAACTAAGTTAAAAAACACATAAGAATATTAGCAAAATATAAACGTGATAAGAATACATGAAAAGACAAAGAATAATTTTAAAAGCATTTACATACAATAAAAATATTTGGAGAAAATATAAATAAACGGACTGTTAGTCCCCGAGGGTCTCTACAGCCCAGTAGCTAAGTACTTCGTTACTAGCTTGAAAATACGGATGTATATTTAATTGCTGTTATAAAATTTAGAAATTCATTTCAAAATTAAGGATTATCTCCCTCATGCATAGATCTTATCCTTGGACGAATTTGGCTCCACTTTTTTGGCACGCTGTTTTTTGACTATATTTAGATCTAAAACTTCATAGTTATTTCGGATTTCAAACATTTCGGTTGAGCATCACTGAAGAGACATTATTTGTCGAAATGCGCATCTGGTGCATCAAAATTGGTACCATATAAGTTTTACATACGTACATAAGGTAAAACAAAACAAACAAATTAATGAGTCTGAAATAAGGATTAAAGTCTACTGATAAGCTTTCAGAATAAACACAACCTTGGGTTCCAGCATTTCACCAGAGATGAGGTCTAACAATCAATACCCAAGATCATTAATTCTTACCTTCTTTGAGGACATTGCAAGCCATAAAGTGATCCTTGTCCTGGACTACTGTATAATTTATACATGTATATACAATGGTGGTGAATATTTGTTTTTAAAAACGTTATTTCGGGGGGGGGGGGGGGGCGGGGGGGGGGGGGCTGTACAAAAGCACAAGTTTACACACTCAATGACATACATCTCCCCCAGACTATCCCGTGGAGATCCGGGTTAGAATAGATCTTTAAGCGACGACAAAGTGGGGCGGTCCTTCGGATGAGTACGCAAAAACCGGTCTCGTGACACGACAAAAATCCCTCCCTGCTCGAAGGCTGTAAGCGCCGATCATAGGCTAAATTTTGCAGCTCTTCACCGGAAACCCGAAGGAAAACGCCAAAATTTATATGTGGCAACTTTCACAGGGCCCCGTAATGCTTGCCAATGTTGTCATTTTAAATTATTGTAATCATAGAGTCAGGTAAACAATGTTGCATTAGATTTCGTTTCGTTTCATGTCGCATTTTAAAGGTACCCATAGATACACGTAAAACTTATCATATTGGCCGAGGTTGTGTAACGAATCATTCAGATTGAATACATTATTTTACGCATTGCTCCCGTGGGGATCGGGGTTAGAATAGGTCCTCTGGCTTGAAATTTTCGGGGGAAAAAATCTCAAACTTATAAGTTATAAGTTTGAGTTTTCTGTTATTTGAGCAGTCAAAATATGAGAAAAATCTCAGATTTAAGGGGATGTGATGCTGAGATGAAAGTAATTAGATTTTTCTGAAAATCATTTTATCATAGAAAGGAGGTCTCTCCTGTTTGAAAAATGACAATTTTTTTTCTTTTTTGCATTTTGAGCGTAAATTGTTCAGATAAACGCCAAAAAATCATATCCTGTATGAATGTATATAGAATTTTTGAAATTTCATATAAAGAATGCATAAAGGTACCAAACCAAAAAAAAAAAAAACCCCACTTAAAATCATATCACCGACCAACCTAAATGTTCTGATCTCATTAAAACTTTAATACTTTAGTGAATCTTTAACCACAATAATCAAATGTTTGGCTCGGATTGTTTTGAACACAGCCTTATTTTGCTTTGAAAAAATAATTCAAACAAGTAGCAATCGGACATCCGATATTGATACCGTAATTGCGCATTGATACACAAATGTCGAAAATCATATAAGTTTATCACTATAAAATCGTTCAGGATGTTTAGAACACTTAGAGCCGAACTTCCCTTGAGTCGAGACGCCTGTTAACCGTTTATTCGGACACGCCTGTCAAAGTCTTTTCGACGCTTAAGGTAATGGTAGCAATCGGAGAAAGTACTTTGACTTGAGAATGAATATGATTGTAGAAGGGAGAAAGATGGACCGAAGCTAGTCTCGTGCAACCAGACACTCTGCTTTTTCCGTAAATATCCGAAGAGCAGAGAGTCTGGTAAAGATACGCGATAACGTGTGTGACGTCAGAACGAGGCTTACCAAAATTTCGGTATTTAATTTGATTGGTTGATTCAACACACCTTCAAAATAATGACTACTGAAGAAATTTGCACAGCGGTTGTGACCGGTCAACAGGGGATGCTTACTCCTCCTAGGCACCTGATCCCACCTCTGGTGTGTCCAGGGGTCCGTGTTTGCCCAAATATCTATTTTGTATTGCTTGTAGGAGTTATGAGATTGATCACTGTTCGTTATCTTCACCTTGCATTGAATATGCCGATTAAGCTTAAGGATTTACAACTACAGTGCATATAAAAATTTCGTAAAAGGAAAGAATTTATTTGCTATTCTACCGACGGGAAATGGTAAAATCGTTTTATCAAAATTACTTTAGGAGGCAAAAGTGAAAGTACAATTTCCAGCTGACAAAGAGAGACATTTTTTTTATTGTACATGTAGTAATGATTTTCCCATTAGTATCACTAATGAAGGATCAACTAATTAGCATCACATTTCGGAATTGACTGTTTATGTCAGAGAGAATCCAACGGAAACTAAATTAGCGCTCCCTATCGGTAACAGTTATTATCGCGTGTCTTTACCAGACTCTCAGCTGCTCGTCGGAGATTTACGGAGACAGCCGAGTGTCTGGTTGAACGAGACTAGACCGAAGCATGCATTTTGTAAAATGATTCTTGTGTTGTTAAATCATCGAGAATCTTATTTGAGATGTCTGATTCGGTTCACTAAACAACTTAGCATCACCTAGCAGAGTTCATCTTTCACTGTAAGCACTTAACACTAATTTTGAAATATGTAAACAAGTTGATGTAAGCGAGGCCTATTCCATAATTCAACAACATATCACAGGAACTGGTAATTTAATCTGTAATAATAATACTGCTACCCTTTATAAAACCACAAGGATGGTGGGTGACGATAATTTTAAGAACTATTTTGAAACGAAGTTTTGAGTAAAGTATCAGTCCTTGTAGGTTTTTTTCCCCGTTAGAGGATGGTACGGTATATGGTATATACCAACACCATTATTATTACAGACAATGATTACCGGTTTCTGTGAACATATTCACACCTGACGACCTGTGAAGGGTTGTAAATAGTGAATGTGAGCAACTGCATGTGAATGAATATTTCACAGTGTTCTTGTCTGCTTGTTACAATAATATAGTCCCGTCCAATTTTATACGGATATTTTTGTGAAAGGGTTATATGTCTACAATTAAAATTGCATGGGAAAAAGTTTAGTAATGCAGAACTCTAATATCCTATATTATTTCTCATGTTTTTTAGACATTTATTCACAAACGCATAGGCCTACATATAGGAGCTTATATATTACTAAATATATTTAAAAGTTAATGTCATTCCTTGGCTTGTAAGTACATTTTTAAGAATCATGACAAACACTTTTTAATTTTTAAAATACAATTTTCTGTTTTATTGTTATATTCATGGGATAAAAATCCCCATTCTGTGTTTTATTTGGGATATTTATTCCCATTTATGCTCAAATAGGATATTTATTGCCATTTCATGTTCATTATGGGACATTTCCTCCTATGGGACTTTTTATCCCATATTAAGTTTAAATATGGGAGTTAAAATCCTATGGGAGAAATTATATTTTTTCTCCCATGGGATTTTTGGTGGAAGTGAAAATCCCCCAAGTGGGAGTAAAAATCCCACCAAAATCCCATGGGATTTTTATTTCAGGTGAAATATCTTAAAAACTTTAATAGTTACAACTGTAAATGTTGGTGCATGTCTTGTGAATTCCATCTTTTTTTATGAAGGGTTTATTTGTATCCTTAATAAAAGGGTTGGCGAAACTCCGGACTTTTGTCGTGTCCAAAGTTAAATGTCGCACTGTTCTCAGTATTTAATAATCTAAGATAGTCTTGTGTCATTAGTTGTAATTGAATCAGTGCATGTAATTCATTATAGTAAAAGTGTAAACTGTGAAAAGTACAATAGAATTGACATGAATCAACGGATGATGGACACGTATCGCAGATCTACATTATGTACCCCTCTAAACTGCAAATATTGTTTTAGATGTATGTGCAAATTATTTGATTGCTATTGATTCTAACTATTCTAAAGTTTCAACTGATATTCTGGTGAAACCTATTAATGTTTCGAAAAGGAGGGGGTGTAACAAGTTGGGCGCACTAAACATTTTCATAAAACTATTTATGTTTATCAGCTTCTATTACCCAAACTCTGCTCACCGTAGCTCGTTTTTGCTATAAAACTATTAATGAAAGTTGAAGAAAACGAACAGTGATCAATCTCATAACTCCTATAAGGAATACAAAACAAAGAGTTGGACAAACACGGATCCCTGGACATACCAGAAGTGAGATCAGATGCCGTTGGGGGGAGGGGGGGGTAGTGCTTTATCTCCTCTAGATCCCCTACTTTATTATTTAAAAAAATCATACAAGAATTATAATAAAATGTTTGGTTTTCTTTCTAGGCAATCTGGGGAGGGGGTGGGATTGGGTCTATTTGAATATGGAATTTGCGTAACAAATATGCCCGTTTCAAAGTAGAGCAGAGGCAGTCTAGAACACTCGTTTAAGTCACACACACACACCCCTCCCCCTGATCTGCAAATGAAAATTAGATGGGTAAAATACACGTACTATGTTAGATTTAAAGCATGCAATCGTTATTTGATGAGAGCAGCAACAAGATGATAAAGTAAGTTTTGATTTTGCCTATTCCGCATTTCCTCCGTTTTATGACATCTAGGTGTTTCGACACGTATCGGCCGATCTATTTTCAAATTCAAACATCTAACAATATATAATTTTGATTCAAATAAGCAATTAAACTTACGTACATTTCAATTATTTTAGAAAAAATGCATGCATGCACACCTCATTTGGTCTTCATTTTCTCTGATGAGTAAATCCATCGGTAATTAAATTCCGCCATGCATATGCAGAAATCGGTGCTAAATAATTCGTTTTGCTTTGTACAATCGTTTGCCTAGTTCCGGATCACATTTTCATTAACGATTGCTAGAGCTATAATCCACGAAGATACAGTAGGTTTTAATCGTCTTGTGAGAAGATCAGAAGTTACTAAAATGAAAAATAACAAAAATTATTTTAAAATCGTGGTAAATATCACCGGCCTTTGCATTTTCCATAACCGTGTTCATGGGTCAGTTCCGAATCACACTGCCAGTTCCGAATCACGGGGATGTTTGAAACGACTGCAGGCCGATTTGAACTTTCACTGACCCGATCCGACTTTCAATCGGTCCGAAACTTAAATCAGTATGTGTGTATGCTTATTTCGCTTAATATATACCTAGTTTTTGTAGAAATAAAATAAAATCAAACACTAGTTTAAATTAATCTTTACATTATTGACATTATATATATATATATATATATTGAACAATATTCAAAGCTTCACATTTAGGCATTGGCATAGCCAAAACTGCGGCATCAAAAATTCTCTTAATCAACATTAATTTTAATTATCTTTCTCTGATTGTGGTTATGATCTAACGTTATATCTACCCGGGATAACAATCCTTCGGCATTTTCTTGTGGAGTTGGCGGGGTTGGGAAGAAAAAATAATACAGTCATACATGCATATTAATATGCTTAAAATTGAATTGACTACAGTAGGCCTATACTTTTTAAATATCAATTTCAAGATGTAAATCTAGATGCAATACATAGTATATTTACTGTCCCGATTTTCTCATTTTGAAATGTATTTTAACGATTATTTTAACGTTATAACGATCTAGTTCGTCAATACAACCTCGCATTGGGTCAAATGCTGTCTGACGTGTTTCATACCGATTGTTAAGCCGTTCTTGGCACACTGATTTTGACTGCGGATAACTCCGTTTACCTGATCAGGATATGGGGCTCACGGCGGGTGTGACCGGTCAACAGGGGATGCTTACTCCTCCTAGGCACCTGATCCCACCTCTGGTGTGTCCAGGGGTCCGTGTTTGCCCAACTATCTATTTTGTATTGCTTGTAGGAGTTATGAGATTGATCACTGTTCGTTATCTTCACCTTGCATTTATGGGGGGGGGGGGGTATCCATTTTGGTAATCAGAAAGAAATAGTTCGTTGTGTTTATAAAAAAAATGTGTGCGTATTATATGTGACACTACTTCTATAAATTGAACAGTGAATTTAATATAAACTGAGATATTGCTCAAAGTTTAAAACTAAGTTCAACAAGTCGCGTGTGACAGTATGACTGATCCGGAATTGGACAAATAGATGGTGTCTCTTTGGTAAAGCATCTCAACTACAATAATGCATTCACTGATGAAATATTTATTGATGCATTTGCTGAAAGATATATCAATTAAATGCATTAATTTTTTGTGCAGAAAACTTGGTTATTCTTTAGCGACAGACAACTTT
This sequence comes from Ostrea edulis, assembly GCF_947568905.1. NCBI lineage: Eukaryota > Metazoa > Mollusca > Bivalvia > Ostreida > Ostreidae > Ostrea > Ostrea edulis. Next base: position 23,032,736 of record NC_079169.1, read on the forward strand.
TCCCTCCAGTGCGATTTTTCCCAAGCGTGTAAGTGACCAAGATGTCGAAGTCAAGTAATAAACCTGGGTTGGATAAAAATTACAATAGTATTGTATCCCTCGGTAATCATTTTCAACATAATTTACCTTTCTAAGTAAAAATTATTTCATTAATTAAGTATTTTTTTAATGATAATTACGAAGTGATTCGGAACTGGCAATGATCCGGAACTGGGAAAAAGACTGTATATTTCTATTTATTAACATAATGGTACATGAGGTTACATGTATCATAGATGAACCAATGAATTGCATTAAATAATTCACAAGACGCAGACACAGTATATACATGTACCGGTAGAGGTATATATGTGAGCGATACCACATGTACCTACATCTATATGTGCCGACAAAAATGTTTAGTCCTCGGGTAAATATATTTTTCAATTATTTTTATTATTTACGAAATCTCGGAATATAATACAAAATATTTATTATTACTCTAGCATGATAAAAAATTTTGCAGAATTTTTTAGACCCAAGTTTATTGTCGTTCAATTTGGCTATATGTACTTTTAAAATTGTGCAGAGATTCTGTTCTACGTGTTGCGTCTTTCATTTCTATTTTAAATCTATTTTGAACAGAATACATAGGTCTAGAACTATATAATAACATGCGGTACCGTGACATCTGTCAAACTCTGTCTGTTGTTAACGTAAACAACGTAAACATGGCGTCAAAAATCATGCGCTTATGTCGTTACCTCATATTTCCTAAAATCACGCCATAACGGCATTCATACAAAATTATTTAATTAAAATAAGGCCCCAACTGTTATGATTTATGCTTTTGTATTTCGAAAATATGACTTTAGTCAAAGTCATAATCAATATATGTCAAGACAATCATGACCTACGTACGTTAGTTCGAGTAGCGCAGTGACTTCAAAAACGTCACAATCATATCCCCTTAAATCCAAATTTTGACTTAAGTTTCTTTTGTGAAATCCAGACCCGTACCTCTTGATTGTCGTAAAATACGACTAAATGGGGTTTGTCCAATGGATAAGACCGCAAAGACCACGTCCCGTGGCACGATAAAGATGCATACCTGCTCAAAGGACGTAAGCGCCGAGCATATCAATATCTTACGCATCGGACATTCTAGTGACCCATTATTTCCTCCTAAACAGAACTTCACCCTGAATGTATATCGTGTGACTGTCCAATAACTACATGTATATATAACATGCGTATAGAATACAGTGATAATGTGCTTACAATATTAACACTCATTATATTATACAATGCGATTTTTACAGAGAAAGTGAATACCCTTATATTACAACTGTTCACATACTCGAAATGATGTATTTTTACTTTTTATGCCCATTGGATGGGACGTTAAAGGCTGTCCCGTGTACGTTTTCCTGATATTTGAAAAAGAGTCCCCTCACTGGGGGCCCTTAGGACAACTCAAATACTCGCAACCAAACATACCTCTATTTTGTATTAGAGTTTTTTTTATCTTTCATCCGTGTTTTGTATATAGCGCAAGAAATGTTCCTTTTCCGCCATCGTTTTGTATTCCCTACGTAGACATTTATAATTTTCAGACGTGATTTGTAAAAAAAAAATTCAGCAATTGCAATCAAGTCTAATAATGCCCCAGGGCGAGGCAACCCCATCTTTGCTAGCCAAGGGTTTTCAATCCACTCCGCTTCTCTGCAAGAGGCGGAGTGGATCGTAAATCCTTGACTAGCGAAGATGGGACAACCCACACATACTAATCATCTATAATTCCGTAGGAATTAGTATATTACTGGTAATATATAGTAATCCTAACACTTTCATTATAATCCTCTTGATGTGTTAGGGGCCTCCGTGGCCGAGTGGTTAGAGGATCGCGTTCAACATCATACGGCCTCTCACCTCTGTCGGCGCGGGTTCGAATCCCGCTCGCGCCAGTAAGGGAGGAAGTTTCCCAGTTTACTTTCGGAAGGTCGGTGGTCTCTTTCCAGGTACATTGTATCCCAGGTACGTTGTATCTGGGTTCTCTCTTCCACCAACAAAAACTGGGCGCCACCATATAACTGAAAAATTGTTGAGTGTGGCGGAAAACAACCATCAATCAATCTTGATAAATAGAGATAATACATGCACAATGCATTTTTTCTTGTCTACACATGCAGCTAGAGCTTCCATCTGATTGACTATACAATCACTCGTTTTCGTGGCAAGGTCATTATTCCGAACCCCAACAATCAAGATTGAACGTATTGTGACAAGGTTTTGCATGGAGCGACGCAGTTTTTGCACTCGCTTGTACGTCAGGAATGGATTTTCTCTTCACCTTCTTAGCTTGATTCTGATTTTTATTGACATTCATTACAGTTTCTTTTGGGTTGATTTTTTGTTAGTTTGTATGGTAGGAATGGCTGAAGTGTTGACTTAAATTTGTTAGACACTTTTCTTCGGTTGACTCAATGACTTCTCATTCGTTTGGATCTGTGGCCAAGTTTTATGTACAGTGGCATTAGCGGTGACACCGGATTGTAATTTGAGATTTTAGTGACGATATCTCATCCCATAACGGTTTGATTTCATTTTTAGTGACATCTTTCAGATCATTAATTTCAGATTTCAACCGATTATTCTCCCTCAGAACTGGTTCTAGATACTTTTGTAGAGAAGTTTATTTAATATACATGACTTTTATTTAAGATTTTAAAAAAAGGAATTGGTGGCATTTTTTCAATATCATAAAACATGTATTCTATAATAAAATGTGTTGTAAAACAAGGTATTGTATGTAGTGATTTTCTTAATACATTTGTAGGAGTTAAACAAGGAGACGATTTAAGTGCCTCTTTATTTAACATTTTTGTTGATGACTTTGAAACTTATTTTGATAAATTAACTACCAATCCTGTATCTTTAGGCGATATAACTTTTAATCAGCTATTTTTTGCTGATGATCTTGTTTTTATTATCAGAATCAGCTGAAGGTCTCCAATATTGTATAGACACTCTTTCAAAATATTGTTCAGAATGGATTGATTGATGTTTTCCGCCACACTCAACAATTTTTCAGTTATATGGTGGCGCCCAGTTTTTATTGGTGGAAGAGAGAACCCAGATACAATGTACCTGGGAAGAGACCACCGACCTCCCGAAAGTAAAGCAATTACAAAGAAAGTTGAATACTAATTGGGATACAACAAATAAACTTCTCGGTTCTCAGCTTCAAGATTTCTTTGTAAATAAAACTTTTGAAGAATTAGAAGATATCAATAACACTCAATGTGGAAAACTCTCATTTTATAGTACATTATTTAACTATGGGGACTAAAAACTAGACATATTTGTTTTCCAATCCACAAAAACCCGCGCTCTTTTCTTACAACACTAAGAATAAGTGCGCATCGGTTATATATAGAAAAAGGTATATATTGTAATCCTGTCATTCCCAGAGAAAACAGATTTTGTTACCATTGTAAGACCAGTGTCAAAGATGAAAAATATTTTTTACTTGATTGTCCTTTATACAAACATGACATTGTCAGATAAAAGTATTCAAAAATATCATATGATAATCATGTATCTTGTTTACCGAGTCCTCAAATATTGCATCTACAAACCAATTTTTTTTTATATATCAGAGATTCTTTATACCTTAGAAACTGTTATTACAATTATAATACCATGAAATGTGAAGATAACGAACTGTGATCAATCTTATAACTCCTACAAGCAATACAAAATAGATAGTTGGGCAAACACGGACCCCTGGACACACCAGAGGTGGGATTAGGTGCCTAAGAGGAGTAAGCTTCCCCTGTAACACTATATATTTAACTACATGGCTAACAGCACTTGCATGTGCTTTAGTGCCAATAAAGAATTGAATTGCATTGGAATAATTCACAGTCGATTATAGAAGGAAAACTTGGGTTTTTCACCGGTTGACAACCGGTTTTCCTGCCTTGTGGCGAAGAGTTGGTACGTTGTATTCCAGCTATATAGATGTCTACTAACAACAGGAACAATATTAGGGGCGATTTCAAGATCTCAACATGATGTCAAAATTGCCCTCGCGTATACTATATGCCGTACTAAAATTAAAATGGGAGACTTGGGCATTAAACAAAATAAAAAGTTATGATTTCATTTGACAGGCTGAAGCATATTTACACATACACAGGTTGAACACTTGATAGCGGTAGTAAATAACGACGAAATATGGTATTTTCCTTGCGAAACAACAACAGCCCTATACGTCATGACGTTCTTTTTGTGACGTCATATAGTGTGAGGCTCCAAGGTTATAAAACTCCTCAAATTCCGAGTAGGTACTCGACCAAATACCGTACTCAATTCGAGGTTATAAAAGTTTGAGTACGTACTCTACTGAGTCAAACTCGATGCATTTGGAGTATGAACTCAATTACTCGCAGTGGAATTCTTCAGCTTTTGCAGATTAAAAAAAATGTATACAATCAGGACCGCAAACTAGCTGATAAACACGCAATAATTAGGCCTATGCCATATTACAGCATAAGGTGTAATTTGAAACAACGTTGTTTCTTTGCTAAATTATAATATATGGATAAACGGAAAGAAGAGAAAATTGAACGATTGTGACTTGCGATGAGACCACACAAATACAGTGTGTCGTTGAGAGAGAAGCTTTGCTTAGTGACATGAAGGGAGTTGATGTAAAGAAGAGAGAAGGCTAGGACGATATACTATTCATTTGTGAAATACCGTGAAGTTTCGATTCAACGTCATCCGCACGATACTTGGTAATATTGTTTTGACTGACTATCGTCCAATCTCAACGTAGATCTAAGGATTGATTGATTGCATCTTGTTTACCGTCTCACTCAAGAATTTTTCACTCATGGAGACATCTTCCAGAGAAAAGTGCACACTGGACAAATTTTTAAGATGAACTTTTTATACTTATTTTGTGACAAATTTTTGGATTCATGCTGCATATAATGACCTGAAATGTCACAAAATAAAAAAAATAAAAACACTGGCCACTTTATTTTATTTCTAATTACCATTTAAATAATTATTGTTGCTATTGTAAAAAATTGACAGAATTTTGACGGAAATTTTATGACAATAGCAACATGGTAAATTGCAAATTTTAAATTGATTAAGCTCAAATAATATATTGTAGTTCACAAAATATGACAAATTAATTAGTTTTCCTTATATACTGTGAATTCAGTGTGTAAAAAGTCTCAGATTTTGTAATATTTGATTATATACAAGTTGCTATTGTCAAATATTTGACGGAACACATTGTTACTATCATCAGTAACTGACAGACAGATATGTTGCTAATGTCATCAGATGTCAGACAGACTATTATATTGCTATTGTCATCAGATGACAGACAATTATATTGCTATTGTTATTAGATGACAGACTACATATGACAAAGTTCTGTATTGTCACATTAATTTATTAATTCATACAATTTTATTGGAATATTGTAAATATCCATATCATGTAATATTAAAACATGAGAAATCCTTCTTATATCGCACTAATCTAAATATCAGAATCATGAGATGTGATAGTGTTGCAATTCTTCAAATTCTTTCTTCGATAATGTTTCCATCATCTAGAGAAGAAATCACTTGTGCTCATACTGAATATAGCACGATAATAAACTAATTAATGAATAGTAACTGGATTGAATAAATTGTCACTGATAAAAAAGTTTTTTCAAGTCAAATTTCGTAAATCCCATTTGCCTGTTTGAAGAATGAACGCTGACTGGTGTCTTCACTGGTCAAAATCTGAAATTTAATTTTAAAAAAAATGAGAAACAGAAGTAGTATCTCAAGTGTTATATATAGTTAAATGTGATTTGAAAGCACACATACACACACATATATATAATTATCATGCCCTAATATATATGAACTTACTTGGAAAAACATAATAAAAACGACGACCAGTTGTTGCCATTTCTGGTGGTTCTAAGACACCGCATACATCTTCATGTAGTATGGTGTAGGAAGTTTCATGCATTGTCCACTGTCCAGGTCTGATTCTATTGAAATATTTTACCCATGGCCAACCATCAACCTAATTCAAAAGAATACATGGAAGGATAATTCGAATAAAAATAGTTGATTACATTTCATACATACGTGGACCAATTAGTTTGGCTTTATATTTTAAAACTTATACGATACCAATTTTGATGCACCAGATGCGCATTTCGACAAATAATGTCTCTTCAGTGATGCTCAACCGAAATGTTTGAAATCCGAAATAACTATGAAGTTTTAGAGCTATAAAAGGGGGAAAACAGTGTGCCAAAAAAGTGGAGTCAAATTCGTTTAAGGATAAGAGCTATTCGTGAGGGAGAAAATCCTTAGTTTTGAAATGAATTTCTAAATTTTATAACAGCAATTAAATATACATCCGTATTTTCAAGCTAGTAACGAAATACTTGGCTACTGGGCTGTAGAGACCCTCGGGGACTAACAGTCCACCAGCAGAGGCCTCGACCCAGGGGTCATAAATTAAAACTTATACGGTACCAATTTTGATGCACCAGATGCGCATTTCGACAAATAATGTCTCTTCAATGATGCTCAACCGAAATGTTTCAAATCCGAAACAATGAAGTTTTAGAGCTATAAAAGGATTAATTGATAGCAGTGCTGAATATATATGTATTGCATATGATTTAAAACAAAAATGTTTGCATGTCGTGATTTTTTGGTTGAAATTCAATTTCCATATGTACTGCATATGTAATTTGCATACATTTAAGCAAAAAAAAAAAAATAATAATAAAGTCCTGTTTCCTGTTCCCTACCTACCCAAAATTTTACCCACCCCCAACCGAAACTTTTTATGGCCTTAGGATAGGGAGAGGAAAAAAAAAACGTCTTTCAACATGTGTTTTGATTAGATTGATTGGGGTTTTATGCCGGTTTAGCAGTGTTTCAGTTATATCACTGTGGAAAAAATTAGACTTTTTTAAAAATAAAGTTACATACCAAATTTTTTTCTAGACTTTAAAATATGGACAAATGTATATGTGAAACAGTTTTAGTTTCTGATAAGAAAGCAAAGCAGCTTTGTATATTAGCCTAATATATAAGTGTTTGCAGTTTACTTTGTGTTTGAATTTAAATAGAAAAAACAAATAAAATGTTTTTCCAACCTACCTACCCTATTTTTTTATTTATTTATTTTTTTTTTTTTTTTTTTTGCTTGGATACAGGAAACATGACTTTTTTTTTGGCCTTATATAAATAGTAATACAAAGTGTTCAGTAAAGCAACCAACGAAGGTAAGGTAAAAAAAAAAATTCAACAGAATACTAAAGTAAAATTATAACATAAACACACAACAGTTGATTTGAAATTACATACTACAGCTGGATATATATCTAGCCCATGTTTCACTTTAACGTATGTGCCATCTGGATAACTATTGAATTGAAATGTTTAGAAAGAATGTATTCTAACAAAGTTCTTTTATCTTTCAAAAATAAAATCCCTACAAACTTCAGTTGCTTCTGTACAATCAATATTAAAAGTTACAAATAAATGATGATGAGTTTCACCTTCGCTCAGGTTGCTGACTGTTGTCTGTGTCTAAAATTAGGGGGTATGTTGGAGACATGTCTGATAAATCTTCATCCTGAATGAAATGAAATATGTGTGCACAAATGTGATAACTTACATACATGTACACGTACAACAATAAAATATCATACTGAGCATACTACCGAAGCCTACTACCCCGGTAATCCATCTACACGAGCATGGTTATAAACTTTAACTAAACTTAAACGTTGGCAATAAAAGCATGAATCTTTTTATGCAAAACCCCAAATTGGTTTCTAGGCACATTAAAGGTTATACATGTATAGTTATGTTAAATATGATGAAATTATACTTCCTTACCAAGTTTGATATTATAGCTGATATATCAAGACTCTCTGTAGAGGGGTATTCTTCAAACGCGACCTCGGAGTGTGGCTGCAAGAATATAATATTTTTAATGATGTTTAGATACATCTACCAAAAGTACTGTTCATGCAATTTCTATTTTTAGAAATTAAAAAATATTTGAATATAAAGAATACATCGCTCTATTACATCAAGCATTTTATTTCCTATTTTATTTTGCTTGAAGAATTTCATGAAAATGATTTTTAAAAATTGCATCAAATTTCTATACATATATTGTATTCACTTTCAAAGTGCTTTCAAAAAACTATTATGCAACACCAAAAGAAGTAGAGATTACATAATTGGTATTTTTGAGTGACATTTTCAAGTCAATTGTATGACTGAGACACACTACAAACAGGTTTGTATGCATGTATATAGAGAAAGTGTTCTTACCATGTTGTTTTCCAAACCCATAAGATCGACATGTATATCATGCAGTGGATCTACCACAGACAGGACATTGTGCCTCTGAGGCTCAAGAGGTAGCACTGCAACAAAATGGTTTGGCCTCCATTGTGTCTCTGGGGTGGCATTTCCTTGCATATTTGTCCACATAACACAAGCAGCTGGTTTACGTTTTGCCTCACCATCAAAAGGCAAAAACGTTCTATTCAGATATTTTCTCACCGTCTGCCCACCATATAAAGGATATATTGAGCGAATTGGCCGACCCAAAACATTGGCAAGGGCAGCTATTTGCCATGCTCCCATAAATGATCCGGACTTTTTGACTGCGAAGGCCTCCTTTTCAAAGATCCTTTGAACTGCTAGTAAAGTCAATATCTCATCATTGAAGAATTCCGAAAACATTGCAAATGTTAACGCTTCATTGTTGGTTCTGTAGGAATCATCTTTGAAATGGTTAGCATCAATATATAACTCTTTATATTTCACCATGCAAGGTGAAGATAACGAACAGTGATCAATCTCATAACTCCTACAAGCAATACAAAATAGATAGTTGGGCAAACACGGACCCCTGGACACATCAGAGGTGTGATGCACAATTCGTGCGCGGATTTCGAGATGTTTATCTTCCGTTCCAAATGCGAAGAGGCTTCCACACCTGGGAAGACTTGTCATCCCCGTATATCAAACATGGAAAGAGGTTGGTTAGATCGTCATCATTTGGTAAAATAGATAGTGAAGCTTTATCCACAGTTCTCTTGTGTGTTAGTAATGTAACTTCAGGTGGATTTTCTGATATAGGAGAAAGCTGTACTTGCCCTGCAAACATTTCCAGATCTTTGTAGCTTTTGCAAGCGATAACTGATGAGTATACCTCCTCTCCGCTAATCTGTTTCTGTATTTGGTTTTCTTCCTCTCCGTAAAGACTGGTGAAAACCAGCGGTCTATCTCTGTTCCTTTCATTCTCAGTACTAATTAATGGCTCCCTTTTCTTCACCGCCTTGCTCTTTTTTGTCTCCTCGGTGTTCCCTTTTGCCCCCTCTGTGTTCTTCTTTGCCCCCTCTGTGTTCCTTTTTGCCCCCTCTGTGTTCTTCTTTGCCCCCTCTGTGTTCCTTTTTGCCCCCTCTGTGCTCTTCTTTGTCTCCTCTGTGGGCTTTTTCCTTGCTTCTCTGTTTTCTTTTTCTGCACTGTTACCAGTATCTGCTTTTGACTTCACTAGAGTAATTTTTTTCTCTTGGTAGGGTGGTACATAGACAGACTTTAGGCAGTCCTCTGAAAATCCTTGCAAACATTGCGCACAATAGCAAGATAACTTCCGAAATTTGATCAGGTATGGTTCCTTAGTGTTTTCAACACAATGCAGTTTCCTTGTCTCTTTAATTTGTTGAGCGTCAATCTCTGGTCGATCTCTCGGAACTTCATCTGACTTCACAAATATAAAGCTACATTTTGTGTAAATGTTTTAAAAATGTGGTCCCCTGGGCTGGATTGAGGATGTCTTTATCCACCAATTCTCTCAACAAATCTATCTTCTTGCCAGTTTTCACTACTAATCCTATTTTCCCTTTATCTCTCTCCCATCTGTTCCATGTTAACTGTTTTTCCTGGGGTATTTCTTTGTAACTTTCTTATAATGTTTCCAGGTAGTTTTTGCACTTCTCGCATGTTCCCTCAATGCAATCTACTTCAAAGAACCTATGGCTAGAAGGTTTGGGACACAAAATTATATCAAGTAGCTTGGTCTCATTTACAGCTTTTGGACCACTCCTGTTTTTTGCATGTTCCAAGGTAAGTAACTTATTACGAACATTCATGCAGTAGCCACACATGCAATACTTTCTATGAGAGTTAGTTAGCAAACGGACATTCCTTGGACGCAGAGCTGCAAATGTACTAAAACCTATGGTTTCTTGTGTGTTTTCCTCTTTATACTTGCTGTATGCTTCTTTGACTGATGTTAAAAGTAAATAGCCTGGTCCATCTTTTGTTGCGAATCGCCTTTGTGGCACTATCCGTGAGGCATCAGATCGTGAATATAATTCCCGGATCTTCTTTACGTTGATGCGTGTTTTTCTGTTCAGTTTTGATGTGGCTGCTAAGGTTCTCCTATTTAGCTTAAGTCTATCTGCTAGGAACTTTTTAGTAAACCCTTTCTTGGTCAAGCTTCTTGCAGCGCTAATTATGGCTGATTTTCCGATGGGAGTTTTCCTTAACTCTTCAACTAACTGTGTTTGGCTTAGATTTGGTGATTGTCTTGATTCCATCCTTTTGTTTGCAACTTTCTCCTGTCGCTTTGCACGTTTTCTCTCTCTGTTTTTTTTTCCACCCAGTTTTGTTTTGGGGGGATGTCATTTTGGCTCTACATATTCTTTGCTTTTCCTTGTTATATTCTTTTTGATTGAATGCTGTTTCTGGTGCTAACTTTGAGGGATCTTCTAGGTGACGAAGATGCAGTGGTTTCCTGGATCGCTCTGTTCTTCATGTACTTCGCCTGACGTTTTCGCTGTTGTGCAAGCTGGTGTTCTTTTTTGCAATCGCTTCCTTGGAAGGCTTTTTCTTTGAAAGTTGTGTTTTTAAATTGTCTCTTGACTTCTTACATTGCACTTTCTGGTTGTTTTTTTTTTTTTTTTTAGGTATTCCAGATATTTTTCTGGTTGTTCCAATTCAAGCCTCCTTCTATATTCGGTAACTCTGCGTACCTTTTTGGTTTTACCTGTGAATACAGGAAACTTGTTGAATGAAACTTAATACTGTTTAAAAGTAAATCATAATCACATACATATTCCATGAAACAGAATTCATGCAACCTCAAGAGCTTCATGTGGACCATGTTCACCCTACCCTCACAACTCATCTGTGTATTCTTTATCAATGCAGATCTAGTGAGACGAAGGTGTTTAAATATTGACATTTACACTGGATTACTCTACATATCCAATAAAGATATAGGGTTCACTGCTGGCGTCAGTGATCGACAGGGGCTGCTTACTCACCCAAAGTGAGCATATGATTGTTATCATGCAAGTTGTAGAGTTTTTTATTCAATCATGAGTATTCAACCCGTGAGGATCTGGTTTGAATAGGTCGTCACATCCCCTTTGCATGTCGTACGAGGCAACTAGTCTAAATGAGGCGGTCCTTCGGATGAGATCAGAAAAACTGAGGCCCCATGTCACAGCAGGTGTGGCACGATAAAGATCCATCCCTGCTCAAAGGCCCTGAACGCCAAGCATAGACCTAAATTTTGCAACTCTTGTATCAACTGTATATCTGACAGCTTATTTTACGTAAATTAAACTAGATGACTTCATTATTTTCTCTTCTATTGAGGTGACACATATAAACAAACTCACTAAGAATCCCACTCAACCTTGGATAATCTGTGTCAAGGTTTATTGAAAAACCCAGTTCTCTTGGTTCTGGAGAACAAATTTACAGACCGATTGACTGACAGACAACAGGTGATATGTTCAGGAGCGAGTAAAAATGAATTATCATACAACAATTTGAGACAACAATTTATCATGAACACCGCAAAATATTTAGAAAATGATATAACACACAAATATAGGAGGAGAAATCAGTGTTGGATTTAGAGGGGGGCGGGGGGGGGGGGGCATCAAACAAAAATATTTTTAATGATGGCCCCATGAACAGTAAAAGATTGACTGATTGATTGATTGATACGGCCAAAAAAATATGTGTTTACTGTCATCCGACCGACCCTATTTTTTCACCCCAACCCTAATTTTTTTTATGGGAAAATTTATAATTTTTCTGGAAGTTTTGTCTCCTTCCAGAGCCAAACACTATTACTCAGCTTTTGTCAGTTAGATACACTATCTTTAGCAGTTACAGGTTGTTAAAGCTGTCAATATAAAAAAAAAATCAAAAGAAATTCCGACCTACCGACCCAATTTTTTTTTAGTGAGTGACAGTAAACACATATATATTTTTTTGGCCTTATTTGTTTGTTTTTCGTCCCATTGAGAATCTTTCACTCACATTGGGACGTCACCATTGCCGGTGAAGGGCTTCAAATTTAGACCTATGCTTAGCACTTACGGCTTTAGCAGTGAGGGTTCTTTTACGTGCCACACCTGCTGCGACACGGGACCTCCGTTTTTAAGGTCATATCCGAAAGACCTGTGATTCTCACTTCAAATGCCAAGTTCTTGGCGAAGGAGCAATCACTACCTATTTTAACGTCTTAGGTTTGAGGTGGCCACTCCAAGCAGGGCTCGAACTCACGACCTCCCGATCCCAAGGCGAGAGCTCTACCACTGAGCCACCGCGACCGAGAAGAAGCAGCTTATCCTACGTGTGTAACAAGTTCTTACTCTCCTCTTGTTAGATAGTGTTGTGATTACATGCATGCAAGTGTTCATTTTTTTTTATCTGAACTTCAGAAAGTAAGCATGGATTTACTCAATGTAGGGTTCGAGAAATTGCTGGGTACCTGCTCACACACAACACCCTGACCCTTACAAAGGATAATTTTGATACACACATACATAATATCGTTGTCCATATCATAAATTTGAAATAAAATATGAGCCTGAGTCTTTAAGATTTTTCTCTCTGAATTTACATTAAAAACTAGCAATTTGAAATTATTTTGATAAATCAAGAAGTCTGAAGATAAATCAAAATGAAAGATATATGCTGTATATTTCATAACGTAATCAGCCTCACAGTGTTAAAAATAAGAATTTTTGTCAAAATTTCACTTTAAATTTTTTTTTTATTCCCTCAGCATTTTAAGCTTTCTTAATCATTGTTGTTCTCAATGACGGTAGAAAATTAAGTTCTGTCAAATACTGACTATCGTAACATAATTTCTGTCAGTAATTTAACATTTCCGTCAATGATATAACAATAGCAACATAAAATCTGTCAATCATATAACAATCGCAACAATCTTTCCGTCAAATTATGACACTCGCAACATACTTTTGATAAATCCGACGAACGCGGCGGCAAAGACCTCGCATATTAAACACTGGTGACGTATTTTTGTATCATTTATTATTTCCAGAATAAAAATGTAGTTTAAATAGATGTTTAAGAGTCGCTGGTCCTTTCGTCAACAGTTACGAATGTCAGCTCTTTTGACAGACAAAAATTTAAAGGTTTGTTTCAATCTCACGAAATGCTTACCTCCTTCTTCGATGGAAGCCATATTGTTTATTGTCGCTACCGCAGCGCTCCTAATGGCCAACATCGAAATGTCGTAAGAAACACGAACAAAAACAACAATCTTCTCAGTGCGATCGTTGCGTGACATGGTTCGAGTTTTTGACAGAATTGACGATCGCACAACTTTATAAAAAACTGCCGGACATTTAAGAAGTATAGTGAACAGATAAATATTTTATCTCATTAAATGCTATTTATTAATGTTATTCTATTCAACACTTTGCAGAATTAGCTTACTCTCACATTTTTTTTTTCATGCAGTGCAATCGTCAGTCTATTTGACAGACGGATGTCGCTTCCCAGAAATTTTTTTTAATTAATGTTTTCTGTGCTAATTCACAACACTTGCAGACTTTGAATTTCAGAAATTGTTAATTTTATTTCAAATAACTATTTCATCAGAAGTACAAGCTTGGAAAACATGCAATTATTTGTAAACAATAAGGCAAATATCAACAGTGCTACTATATACGCAGTCAATTGTCCGTCAATATGACAATAGCACTTGATTTTTTATTTTTTTTTTTTATTTTTTATTTTACAAAATAACTCTTTAAAAAAAGCAACAAATAGTAAAAAGTGATTTTTTTGTTAATTCAAACCCTTTTTGAAATAAAAAGCACACCCCAAAAATTTTTAATCTTTTTATTACGCTTCAAATTTGTGTGGGAAAATTGACAGACCAGTGCGCACTTTTCTCTGGAAGATGTCACACGTCACCAAGACCGGTGAAGGACTTCAAATTTAGGCCTTTGCTCGGCGCTTATGGCCATTGGGTAATGAGGGTTCTTTAGCGTGTCACACCTACTGTGACACGGAATATCCGTTTTCAAGGTCATCTCCGAGGACCCGTGACATTCACATCTGATGCAGAGCACTTGGCGATGGAACTGTCACTACCTATTTTAACGACTTAGGTCTGTCGCGGCCGGGATTCGAACCCCGGCCTTCCGCGGGGCGAACGCTCTAACCTCTAGGCCACCGCGGTAGTATCGCAGTTGATGGACTGAAGCATTAACACTAACAGTTATAAAGGAGAACAATTTCAATGAGGAAATGGATGCCCCAACAGGGGCTAAGCCCGTTTTGGGCCCGAACTCTGTGATACCATAAATATAGAAAGGGGTCTAACTCTGACACAGATAAAAAAACAAAAAACACTCGCTTCAAATGCCTAAAAAATCTTAAACTAGGTAACCTATGCGTAATTTGTCGTTTTCCTTGCATAGATTAATGTTTTAACTACTTGCATGCCAAATTTCAAGTCACTGGTTCTTAACATAACAAAGATATTATGTCATCGTTCTCTCGATTTCACTTGTTTATATTTACCGGTCCAGGTCACGGAGTCGTTTCTCGCCTATGACAGCAGCGAAATTCAGACTAGTATGGAAGATTTCGGACCTGTCAATTAAAATTTCACATCAATTATACGCTACTTACTTCCTCATATTTTAATAATGTTCTTCGTGTAGACGTTACACGACTTATTTTTCCTCAGCAGCATCAACTGTTGACAAGATCTGCCATTTTAATGAATACACTAAATACCCGAAATGTCTAAAACTTTAAAGAAGGGGAAAATGGGTAATAATAATCTAAATGAAATAGAATAAACAAAAACAAAAAATTAAGAAAGCCAAGAAATAATGTTCAATTTCCTTCTCTAAGTGCAATATCACAAGAATAATGTTTTGATCAGTTTTAAGGTATTTGAGATTTTAAGTCTATCGGGTATTTAGTGCGTTTCTCTTCAGAAATTTCAAAAGAATGCGTCTCCAAAACTTTGGTTATAAATGTGTTTGTTAAAATGTTCACATACTCAGTATGTGTTTCAGTAGTGGGGCGTTATTAAACAATATACAATCAATCAATGAACATTATCTGGATGTCTTGAAATAAGTCTTTTAGAAGCTATATCTAGGGTTTTATGAACTGTTTTGCAGACAAAGGACTTTCTATTGCTAGTGATTTTATACAGATGTGCCTTTGCAAAATAGGCTGGTCGAATGTAACTTACATTTCTAAGCTAATTTTAAGTTGTTCAGCACTGCATATATTCGATGGAATATCTTTTGAACCCTTGATTTCTTGTACAAGAAAATCTACATCACGATTCCATATATCGTTGGGCTTACAAGAAAGTCAACAGAATGAACTTAAAGGCAATTATTTTTTTTCGCTATCTCTATAAGGCAAATGCTGCTCAATAGTGAACTTGGGTGAATGCATACATACACCGTAATTCATTTCATACAAGTTTCATTTTATAATGCATCAGAAAAGCATACACACATCATAATAATCATATTGCATTTCATAAATACACAAAAATCACCTTGCATCAGCAAAAAATCATATGATGTAAATCGTAATTCATTTGACAGAGGATGCATTCTCCTCCTGGGCACCTGATCCCACCTATGATTCAGGGATCTGTGTTTTCCAAACTATCTATTTTTTTTTTTTGCTTATGAGATTAATCACTTTTTAGCTCACCTGAACCGAAGGTTCAAGTGAGCTATTCTGATCACATTTTGTCCGGCGTCCCTCTGTCTGTCTGTCCGTCTGTCTTTCTGTCCGTCTGTCTGTGTGTCCGTCTGTCCGTAAACTTTTCACATTTTCGACTTCTTCTCCAGAACCACTGGGCCAATTTCAACCTAACTTGGCCAAAAGCATCCTTGGGTGAAGGGCTTTCAAGTTTGTTCAAATGAAGGGCCGTGTCCCTTTCAAAGGGGAGATAATCACAAAAATGCAAAAATAGGGTGGGGTCATTTAAAAATCTTCTCAAGAACCACTGGGCCAGAAGAGCTGAAATTTACCTGAAAGCTTCCTGACATATTGCAGATTCAAGTTTGTTCAAATCATGGCCCCCGGTGGTAGGATGGGGCCACAAGGGTGGATCAAAGTTTTACATACAAATATATAGGGAAAAACTTTAAAAATCTTCTTCTCAAGAACCACTAAGCCAGAAAAGCTGAGATTTACATGAAAACTTCCTGACATAATACAGATTCAAGTTTGTTCAAATCATGGGCCCCTGGGGTTGGATGGGGTCACAATAGGGGATCAAAGTTTTACATACAAATATATAGGAAAAATCTTTAAAAATCTTCTTCTCAAGAACCACTAAGCCAGAAAAGCTGATTTTTACATGAAAACTTTCTGACATAGTGCAGATTCAAGTTTGTTCAAATCATGGCCCCCGGAGATAAGATGGGGCCCCAAGGGGTGGATCAAAGTTTTACACACAGATATATAGGGAAAAACTTTAAAAATCTTCTTCTCAAGAACCACTAAGCCAGAAAAGCTGAGATTTACATGAAAACTTCCTGACATAATACAGATTCAAGTTTGTTCAAATCATGGGCCCCTGGGGTTGGATGGGGTCACAATAGGGGATCAAAGTTTTACATACAAATATATAGGAAAAATCTTTAAAAATCTTCTTCTCAAGAACCACTAAGCCAGAAAAGCTGATTTTTACATGAAAACTTTCTGACATAGTGCAGATTCAAGTTTGTTCAAATCATGGCCCCCGGAGATAAGATGGGGCCCCAAGGGGTGGATCAAAGTTTTACACACAGATATATAGGGAAAAACTTTAAAAAATCTTCTTCTCAAGAACCACTAAGCCAGAAAAGCTGAGATTTACATGAAAGCTTCCTGAGATAATGCAGATTCAAGTTTGTTTAAATCATGGGTTCCGGGGGTTGGATGGGGCCACAATAGGGGATCAAAGTTTTACATACAAATATATAGGAAAAATCTTCTCAAGAACCACTGAGCCAGAAAAGCTGATTTTTACATGAAAACTTTCTGACATAGTGCAGATTCAAGTTTCTTCAAATCATGGGCTCCGGGGGTAGGATGGGGCCACAAGGGGGATCAAAGTTTTACATACAAATATATAGTTAAAATCTTTTTCTCAATAACCACTGAGTCAGAAAAGCTGATATTTACAAGAAAACTTTCTGAGATAGTGCAGATTCAAGTTTGTTCAAATCATGGTCCCTGGGGGGTAGGATGGGGCCACAAGTGGGGGGGGGGGGTCAAAGTTTTACATACAAATATAGAAAAAAGCTTTAAAAGAACCATTGGGCCAAAGAAGTTGACATTTACATGAAAGCTTTCTGACATAGTGTAGATTCAAGTTTGCAAAGGGTAGTTTGGGCCATAATAGGGACCAAGGTTTTACATGCAAATATATATGGAAAGTCTTCAGATATGGGCCAAGGTGACTCAGGTGAGCGATGTGGCCCATGGGCCTCTTGTTTTATCTTCACCTTTCACACATAAGAAAAATAATGAAGTTTCATTTCAGAATGCATGGAAGGCAAAGGTAATGAACTGTAATCAATCTCATAACTCCCATAAGCAATACAAAATACACAGTTGGACAGACACGAACCCCTGCACACACCAGATTGGGATGTACATGTAACTTGCTGTTTCTTTCAAGTGATATACAATGTAATCCTCTAATAACTAGTTTCTTTCTCTTTATTTCAACTCTTTTCTTCATAAGTTTTAACTTCTCTTCAATATCCACCAGACGCTCCCTTGTAGTGTCTACGATGGAATTTGGACTTTTAGAAGGTCGGTTGTCTCTTCCCAGGTACATTGTATCTGGGTTCTCTCTTCCACCAATAAAAACTGGGCGCCACCAGATAACTGAAAAAATTGTTGAGTGTGGCGGATAACATCAATAAACAAACAAAACGTTTTATAAAGAATTTTGAAATGTCGGTGAAAGAGGGAAGACAGTAAAATCATTCATCCAAAATAATGCATTCACTTTAACACTTTCGTCCCCAGGTAAGTTTAGCATTTAAACATTGATATGGTATTAAATGCTGGTCCCAGATATGCTCATTGAAACAACTAAAACATTTTGATTTCTTTTTCATATATATATATATATATATATATATATATATATATATATATATAACCCAAATAGAAAGAGTTGATATCATACAGTCAAAACAATTCAATAAAAAGCAGGAAAATATGCAGTTCCAAAATATATTTAAATCACTAGGGCTATCTCCGTTAAACAAAATTGTCAATGAATGATATCAACAAAACTTCTTAATATCAATAAATTCTCAGCGTTTCACATGCAAGGTGAAGATAACGAACAGTGATCAATCTCATAACTCCTACAAGCAATACAAAATAGATAGTTGGGCAAACACGGACCCCTGGACACACCAGAGGTGGGATCAGGTGCCTAGGAGGAGTAAGCATCCCCTGTATATTCCATATATCCCATATATTTCAAATACTCCAAATTGTGTCCATATTTGCATGGCACACATAAACAAATTCCTTGCATGTGTTAACGTCACTCGATGTATAGTCATGACGTCATCAGTTTACTTTCATATCGATCAGACAGAAATTACACAACAGCAGTATAGCATTTCGAATTTCGTTGGATCTTAGAAGCTACATGGTTTATTTTATGCATAAATAAAACTTCAATAAAAATAAAATCGGAATTCAATATATACTTAGTTATATCCTTATTTCAAATATGACGTCACATTGTTTCGCGGATTTTATCCCAGTAAAAATTTTCATAACCTGCCTTAACGTACCCGCGTGAATAAAATAAAAAATTGGTAAACTTTTGATACTGAAAAGGTTTTTATTTTCCATAGAAAATCAATTATTTGTAGTTTTTAAAATATTGTCAAGGGCAATAACTCCTATGGTGAAATTTCCTCTGCTGCATATCTATGACACAATGATTTCCCTAATATCCACAATTGAATTTTATATATCTATGAATTAGCAGTTTTCTTAAACTGTTGACATTTAAAATTAGTCATTTCAACAAGTTTTCATCAACTTTCATTGTTCTGTTTAACTAGAATGTGTGCTTTTTTATATTGGTATATACTTATCTTTTTGTATGTCTGACATCTTTAAAAAGGTGGCAACATATACATTTTCTTTGGTAATTGATAAAATTAAACTATATTGAGTGGAAATTAATACAGTTTTTCCACTGTCAACCATTAATATTGATAAATCACATGAGGATCTATCCACCTTAAGATTAAAAGTACTTCTTATGAATTTTGATTCATCTGAATTTCAGCTGAGTTATCACTAATCCAGATCGAGTCAATATACACTTTAGTGTGCAATTCTATATATACATGTGCAAGTATGATAGATCCAGGAATTCAAATGGGGGAGGGGGCACAATATCATGAGGTGGGGGTCTATCCCCCCACTCCTTAATTCCGCCACTGGCATATTTTATGGATTCTAGATATATATCTTATGAATTTTGGTTTATCTGCATTTCAGCTGAGTTATTGATAAAACCTGGTACATGTCTATTATGAAATATTAATTATTACTGGTCCCGATAGTCAACTTTCATTTTACAGTGCTAGTGTGCATTTTTATGCATCTAAGTCTACATGTTTTATGTAACAATGACTACAATGTTAATCTTTCAGATATAAAAGGGCAAACAACACAGCTGGATCAAGCATACTAAGTTTGCACCTCGTAAAACTATAACAATGAAAGAAATGTATCCACCCAGGCAATCAGAATATAGGTAACGCACCAAATTTCTTTATACAGTATATGCTCGTCAAACTATCAATATTAAATTGATATTCATTTGAAATTATTCATTCTGTAATTAATACTTGTATACATGTAAATTCAGGTGACCTCAGACATATAAAAGTCCACTATCAAGGAAAAATGAATGCATCTCCAGACAGTATAGAAGTTTTAAAAATGTCCTTTCTCTGGAACAACAAAGGATGGCTGTGCAAACATACAGGGATTTTTTTTTCAAGGTAAATGCAGACATCATTATAAAGTTTTTCTTAACATATTCTCTCAGGTAGAGGTGTAAGTAAATACATTTTTATTATGCTATAAGAAATTGTTGAATGCCCAAATAAGAATTATCTTGCGTTGGTATTTTAGTGAAAGAATACAGTCTTTATAAATATATTTTTCTCTTCTGAAATTGATTTTCAGAGTGCAACTCGGAAGGTACGCTGCAGCTCAAAGACTTAAGAGAGTCATGATTATCGGCATACATTTCTCCGCGAGCTTTACCTCACAGGCATCACTTGTTGTGATTCCATAGTGTGAACACCAATGGACATGGATGTAAATCGCATCCTTTGAAATGAATTATGGTAATCACACTTGGCAAACATTATTCAATCTTTTGTCCTCTCTTCAATGACCAACTAGACAGACTTGTGAAAATTCACATGTCTTCTATCATTTTCTTTTTTCCCCAATCCATGCAATAAGTAACTGGTCGAAGATATAATAAAGTTTTCAAAGAAAATAATAATTCATATCTTTATTTTTGCTACAGATGAACAGTGTAAAGATGTGCATTAATCACCTTTGTGAAAATTTCTTTCACTAGCATACATGAATATGTGTTATATCATTTAGTTGAATGCATTTTATGCAACTTGCCAATGCAGAATAATGTGAGTCAGTAGTTGTACATTTAGGGTATCCAAGTCCTCTGAAGGTAAAATCTATAAAATTGTGGATTTCACATCAGCAATTTCCTTTAGTAGAGGATTTGCAAATGTATAACCACCACACAGGGTTGAAAAATCTTAGGGGACAGATATACATGTCTGTATTGTGAATGTATATGATTTAGAATATGGATGTTTTTCATTCTTTTATTTGCACACTCTACCTGAATTTGACTTCTCCTGATCTTGTGATTCATCCTTACTGAAATGAGATTTTGATAAAAGGAAATGTGGTATCCTGGTTAAAGTATATATCAAAATAGTGCATCATCTGGTTTCAACATCTCCATTAAACCTCAGTAATCGACAATGTCGGCATCAAAGGTTGATCCAGGATTGAATTCAGAAAAATACCCCAGAGGCAGAGCACCATTTTATGCTACACAAGTGATGGCCTTTGCTGTGTGACAGATTTTGTACAATGTAGTTGCTGTCAGATAACAACTAGTTATTCATTTGTTTAGTTAAATCCAGTGACCAGTGTTATGTTCCTTGTATCCATTGAGATTCTTTCAGAGGAAAATTCAGCATTGATCCTTCTGTTAAATCTACATATATGTAGATCCCTGAGATTTAGGTGCAACTTCATAAAAGTCATGAGAAATTGATCACTGGTATCAACCCCAGTACCGCCCATCCTTCATAACAGCCACCAACACATTGATACTTCTGAAGGAAATGATGTTTATAGCAGCATCTGTAACAAGCACAGACATCAATCGAATATCATTAAAATAGTACAGGACTGAATCAAGAAAATTTGATAAGGAGAGTGGGGGAGTGTAATTAATACTATTCCCCTAAAAAGTATGCGTGTCTGTAAAACCCCATATTTGTTACTGATCAACAAAGAGGGGGATGGCACTCCCCCCCCCCCCCTTTTCTTGTCCCGCTACTACTTCATCACAGTGGATAAACATCTGATATCAAAATTTGCATTTTCAAAAACCACAATCTAAATGAAATCAATTTAAGATGAGGGTGTATGACTGAATGTTTATTATTTCTTTGTTCCCACCAGAGGCATAGTACATTAACACATGCTTTCAAAAATCTGTCATATACAGAAATAAAGTACATGTGTATTAAAAACCTTGTGTACGTCTTTTATTATATTGCTTATTATACATGCAGATCTCTTTTTTTTTTATTCCAAATCGGCAACATTTTCTGTGAGGGTCACAAAAAGATAAGCAATATCATTAATAGATATTAGATATAAATAAGGAAAGTGAGAAACTGCATTGCCTTGTCAATGTGTGACTTTTTTGGGTTTTTTAGCTGTCAGCATCTCATGAAAATGTGTAAATATTAGTGTATATGATCAACAATTAATAAGGGAGATTGACAAATAATGGTACAAATAGATACATGTATATTATTCGCCCAGATAACTGTTCTACTCCCGACCCCCCCCCTTTTTTTTTTGCATTCAGGTTATCTCCTTTACCAAATAACATACTGCATAATTGAGTAAATTAATATATTGTTAATTCTAACTCATAGAAAACTAAACCCTTCTACTTGAAATCTGTTTATTACCGGAAATATTCAGTAAAACATGCCATCATCTGGTCATGGGTAGAGCTCACTGCATTTAAGTTCTCAATCGGCAATTTCACTTAAAATGTAAGTATCATGATTTGTTTACCTGCGTCTATACATGTAAATCCAATTCTTCCTCTTTTTTCATCAGTAGGGAATCTATACAGGCTGTGGGTTTATTTTAACCCTGTGATCTGAGCATAACCGAAGGAAAACAAAGCGGCATTTTTCGACTGCTGCCCAGAAGTAGTAAATCGAAAGTGAAAGTAAACGAGACTTTCGGACCCTATATCATGACAGTTTTACATGTCGTAACGATCATTTAATGGTAACATGGTAGAATGGAACTGGGTTTAGTTTAATCTGAATTTCCTCCGATATCAGGTACAGGCCAACACATATTTCATAACATTATCCCCCTTCTTTCAGAACATTTGTCCTCAAATGAAAAAAGAAAAAGACATCAACAAGATGAAATGCACTTTATATTTTACTAAGTAACAAATTTGATTCTGGAATACATCAACAATTACAGGTTAGGGCATGGCAATTCATCAAGCACAATGGAAGGTATGGCAATATTATGTCATTTCCATAGTCGTCCAGTCATACTGGAAAATCAGTGATACAGAACATGGCTAATCCAGTATCCAACAAGTATAACTTCAACAATAACAATAAATAGAGGATCTTGGTAAAATAATTTAGGATCCACCAATAAATATGGAACTGAGATTAGGTATCACATCACAATATAGGATCCCGCAATAAGGAAAAACGGAAAAGATATCACATCACCATAATTATGATATATCACCTGATACATATCACCGATGAATATCACAATCAGAATAATATCACAGGCACATAAAGTTTATAAAAGGAAAAAATTACAGAATTTCCAAAAATCTCGTATGCCTTTCTCTTCAGGAGGACCTCTAAGTGTTGAAGGTTGAAGAATTCTGCTTCTTTCTGGAGTATGAGGATGAGGTCTTTAGGCAGGACATTCAATGATAACTCTGCACCATTCCTCAAACAGCTAAGAATATAATGAAAGAGTTTTGGATCCCTGTCGATAAAGTATGAGGGAGTATGGCTTCATGGATGAAGATGGCATAACCATATGGGCGAGCAATGAACTTGCCCAGGTGATTGATGAGTAGGTACACTAGTTTCAAATTATGTGCCTCCAACGTTGAGATAGATTATTTGCTTCTGGGCAAGGGCTAGACCTTTTAATCGGATTTGTTGTATAGGTGTAGGGTTGTAGTCTGGGCCGTTGGGAGTTTCAACATTGTAGGTGGCTTGTTCTGACAGATTCTCTTTTGGAGGATCAGATTCAAAGTGAGGTGGCTGCATATATGGATAAAACCGGTTAATTGGAAGTGGAATGGGCCGAGCTGGATGAACTGGAGGATGATGATGATGGTGACGATGCTCCTATGGGTGTTGGATGGTACACTGGCTTCTTGACTGTTTTGGGAATATGTGTAGTGGAAATGGATGGCACAGACTTTGAAGTAGAAGTAGCTGGCACAGACGTGGAAGTAGGATTAGCTGGCACAGACTTGGAAGTGGCTGTTACTGTGAGAGGCTGTAATTTTGCTGCATTGGTTATGGATGGAACAGATGATTGAATGGTGCAGATGGTTTGGCAGATAATTTCTGGAATTTAGCAGGTGATGAAAAGGGCTCTGGAGAGATAGGCTCTGTGATTGGTCTGTAAGCTGCTTGAGCATTGATGTTTTTTCTTGGAGAGGATTGTTTGAAGTGCTGACTGGCTTGTGTTTTAGATGAGATTTAACACGTTTTTCCTCTGAGCGTTTGTTCTTTGCTTCAGGAGTGACTGTGATGATGCGGGAAACTGTTGATCAAAGATGACAGATTTTTCTTGAAGAGGGCAAAGTCTTGTTCATCAGTGGAAGTGAATTGTCCTGTTTTGCGATTAATCGTAGAGAAAGTGGCTCCAGGACATTTTGATTTATGATTGCCTGGACGATTAAAGACTTGTTTACAAATGCCACACTTATGTCCATAGCCGCTGTGTTACTCAATCATGTGCCTTTCACATTGAAATCTCTTCTCAAATTCGAAATCCGTACAGATTCCACATTGATAGAGGCAAATATTCTGGAAGGTAAATAAAAAATGTCATTGGGTGTGACCGGTCAACAGGGGATGCTTACTCCTCCTAGGCACCTGATCCCACCTCTGGTGTGTTCAGGGGTCCGTGTTTGCCCAACTATCTATTTTGTATTGCTTGTAGGAGTTATGAGATTGATCACTGTTCGTTATCTTCACCTTGCATTGATTAATTTATATGTTCATCTATAAATGAATATATTCTAAATAGTATACGTGACTGAGTAAATATCACTTCTATCTTATAGGAACATGTACAATGGTCATGGAACAGAATGGATGATGGGAAGAGCAGTGGAAATCAGGTAATTCAACATTTAAACCAAGTAGAGACATTTTCTCCAAGGTCGTGGTGTACCACTTTAGGTTTAGAATGTGGGGACCTTTGGATCCTGAAAAGAATGTCATTTATTTTGTGAATAATGGTGTAAGGACCAACCCAGGGTTTCTGGAGTTTTGGACACCTTCCTTTGGTTCTAGTTGGGTTATATAACCACACATTATTTTGTAAACTTGGACATTACTTTGATAATCATATCTCCGTTTCATATTCTTGGAGGAAAGGTTAAGATTTTGTCTTGCCCTGTCTTGTATTTTGTCTAACTTTTCTCTAAGTAGTTCTACGTAGTCCGTGTGAAAGACTTGGTTGTCATGAGTTTCAGGTTTTCCTAATATAATGTCTATTGTCAAGGTTGGTTGGTTGGCAAACAGCATTTGGTAAGGAGAAAAACCTGTTGACTCGTGTTCTGACGAACGATAGGCCAACATGAGCAAATATATATACTCATTCCAGTCGTTCTGGTTTTCAGAGACAAACGCGGTCAACATGTTTTCAATGGTTCTATTAGCTCTCTCAACCATGCCATCAGATTGGGGCCGTAATGGAGTCATGTGGGTCTTGGTAATTCCCAGTAATTTGCAATGTTCTTGGAAGACTTCAGATTCAAAGTTTGAACCTTGATCTGAATGCATGGAAAGGGGTACACCAAATACTGAGATTATTCTCTCAACTAGTTTATGTGCTACAATTGTAGCTTCCTGGTTTCTTAGTGGTATGGCTTCCAACCACTTTGAAAAATAATCTCTCAACAACAAGTAAATATTTATTTCCTTGTTTCGTACGGGGTAAAGGTCCCAGAATATCAATGGCAATTCTCTAAAATGGAGCGCCAGCATTATAAGTCTTTAATGGGGCCTTGTATTTCTTAGGGTTATAGTCTTTGTGTAAATTGTAACCTATATTAACACTTTTTGTAACTTAGAGAAGACCAAATGCAAAAAAGTGTAAATTGTAACTTAGCAAAGTGTAAATTGTAACCTCAAAGTGTAAAATGTAACCTGAGGTCAAAAACTCGATATTTTAGAATGAGTGACCACATGTATAATAGTTTATGGTATGTCCCAAGGAACATTTCTGACCAAGTTTGAGAATTTTCGAACAAGTGCTTTTCGAGTTAATTTCTCGACTTAGGTTACAATTAACACTTTTAACGAAAACATCTACTATAACGAAATCGCCAGGATTACGATTTTTTTTTCGTTTCGGGGTCAAGATTGACGTCAGAACTAACCATCTCGGGGGGTGGCACGCAGAATTTTTACGAAAGGGTACGATCTATATGCGCTTGACACTCAAGTTACAATTTACACTTCCTAACCCTGGGGTTAGAACTTTTTTCTGATTTCTTGGTTAATTTCGACTTTTTCGGGGTAAATAAGACTAATAATGATTGAAATAGCATAAATTAGGAAAAATAATTTTTTTTTGATTTTTTCGACAGAAATTAAAGAAAGTTTCTATGAAAGACATGTCGAAATTAGTCGAGTGACATTATCGCAGGGGCGATTTATTTTTTGACAAAGAGGGGGTCACGAGCAATGCAATGAATAAGTAATAGTTTTCGGACATTTTCGCAGGTGCGATTTATTTTTTCGACAGACTATGGGTTGTGAAAAATGCGAACAAAGAATAAATAACAGTTTCTGGTCTAAATTTTTGTCGAAACTAGTCGAATGACATTATCGCAGATGCGATTTATTTTTTCGACAAAGAAGGGGTTACGAATAAAGAAAAAGTAATAGTTTTCGGTCTAAATTCCTTAGAAAAATAAAATACTCTTTCAACAGAAATTAAAGGAAGCTATTTGAGACATGTCGAAATTAGTCGAGTGACATTATCACAGATGCGATTTATTTTTTCGACAAAATATTGGGTGCGAACAATACGTCTAATGAATACTGAATGGTTTTCGGTCTAAATTCCTTAAAAAAATTTGTTGCAGGATTTATGTTTATTTAATACAATCATCTCATATTTAAAGAAGAAGTCCCAATATCTATCTGTATTTAAGCTGTGCTCTCTTGTAACAAGCACTTACGACTGAAAATGGCTAAGTCAAAAGTGGAATTGTAAAATCTCCATTTCTGTAGTCGCGATTTATTTTTTCGACAAACTATGGGTTGTGAACAGTAGGTATAACGAGTACTTAATGGTTTTCGGTCAAAGTTCTTTGAAAAAATAAAAGAAAGTACTCGTAACATCCAAAAACGAGAGGTCGTCCTGTTTCGCATTGCCTTTTTGGCTGCCATGTTTATACTAACAGAGTCGTATTAATTTTTGCTGCAGAATTTATGTTTATTTAATGCAATCATCTCATATTTAAAGAAGAACTCCCACTATCTATCTGTATTTAAGCTGTGCTCTCTTGTAACAGGCACTTTTGGCTGAAAATGGCAAAGTCCAA
The DNA here is from genome assembly GCF_947568905.1 of Ostrea edulis. Lineage (NCBI taxonomy): Eukaryota > Metazoa > Mollusca > Bivalvia > Ostreida > Ostreidae > Ostrea > Ostrea edulis. Next base: position 23,060,309 of record NC_079169.1, read on the forward strand.
AGTGGAATTCCAAAATCTCAATTTCTGTAGTCGCGAATTATTTTTTCGACAAACTATGGCTTTCGAACAGTAGGTATAATGAATACTTAATGGTTTTCGGTCAAAGTTCCTTGAAAAAATAAAAGAAAGTACTCGTAACAGATGCCGTACTGTTTCGCACTCCCTTTTTGGCTGACATATTTATACTAACAGAGTCTTTAAAAAAAATTTGCAGAATTTATGTTTCTTTAATGCAATCATTTCATATTTAAAGAAGAAGTCCCAATATCTATCTGTATTTAAGCTGTGCTCTCTTGTAACAAGCTTTTTAGGGCTGAAAATGGCAAAGTCCAAAGTATTTTGTCGAAAATCTGCATTTCTGTAGTCGCGAATTATTTTTTCGACAAACTAAGGTTCCGAACAGTAGGTATAATGAATACTTAATGGTTTTCGATTGAAATTCCAAGAAATAATAATAATAAATATTCGTAAACTCCAAAAAGCAAACATCGCCTTTTTCGCTAGACCAAACTGCTGTCATATCTTTACGAACAGAGTTGAATTTTTGTTTGTGTAGAAAATTAATGTTTATTTAATGCAAGTACCTCATATTTAAAGAAAAAGTTCCGTTATCTATCTATATTTAAGCAGTGCGCTCTTGTAACAGGCGATTTCACTGAAATCGCCTAAGTCCATAAAATCGCAATGAATTACTTAACAAATTAATTTTTTGAACAACTAACTGTGCCAAACTATTGGAAACCTTGATAAACCCTAATCCCCAGCCCAATTTCCATTCAATCCCCATTCCTTTTATGATTTATGCCCTAACCACCATTTTTGAACACTTAAGTTACAATTTACACTTTTTGGACCCCCAGGAAATCCTAACCCCAGGGCAATTAGAATTAATTAATTATGACTAAAGTGATGGACATTGTCCAAACTATCTCCAGTATGAAAAGTATCTAAGTATCTCAACTTTAAATGCTAACCCCAGGGGGTAGACCATTACTATATATCCCATGTTAAACGTTAAGTTACAATTTACACTATTGAAAATGGTCTTTTCTCCCCAAAACGGGCACGGGTTAGAAAATCTGGTGTGCGCTAAAGAGCCCTTAAAAAACCTAGTTCAGGGCCACCAAGCATTCCAAAATATCCCAAGGAATAAGGGAACAACAAGGGTTTCAAAAGTGTAAATTGTAACTTAAGTGGCCTGGACTACTAACAAGCCCAAGTATAGGTGTTTTGGGCCTAAAAGTTATTAAAATCACTTTTAATATTTTTTTCCGTTGCTAACATGTTACTAGGCATCAAATACAACACATATCCAAAAATTATAAAAAAAAAATCCCCCAATTATTAAGCATTTCTAGGTAGTAGACCATCAGAAATTGAGCCTTAGTGAGATTTGTGTGGAGAATAATGTACCCAACTAGAGCGCAATATTTGTACGAAAATTCTACTACATTTTGGGAGTTGGGGGTTAGGTGTGGGTTAGAAATAATATGTTTAGGGGTCAAACTAAGGCCCTAACCCTGGGGTCAACCCTCTGTAGCCATAAACCTAGAAGACCAAATGACCTAAGTTACAATTTTTTGACCCCCTGGGGTTAAGGTCAATTGATGGAATTTCAAACTTTGTTGACCATATCTGGGGAGATCTGACCCAGACCTGCCTAAATCTGCAAAAAAAATTCCTAACCTTACCCCTTACCTTAAACCTGGGGGGTTACAACTTAAGTTACAAAAAGTGTTAACAAGCATATTACATTTAGAACACCAATTTTTAACATCACTTCTCAAATGGTACCAGAAATATCTGGTCTGAACTTTAGACAAGGTTTTCTTTATTCCCAAGTGTCCGCCTATGACATTATTATGTAAATGTTTCAGCACTAGGGCCTTTAATTCTTAGGGAATAAATAATTTCAGAATAACATCTTCTCCACTGTCTGATTCCCATTTATAATAAAGGATTTCATTTTGAATAATAAGAGATCCCCATCTTTGCCAATAATATTTAACAATTAATTTTATTGTACGGGGACACATCCTGCCATTCTGGTTTTTAGGAATTCTTTTTCCATTACGTTATAATACTCATATTCGGATCATTACTTTGTGATTCTGTTAACTTTTCATTTGGAATTGGTACAGTAGGGTCAATTGTTTCTGAGGAACCAGGATCTTTGTTTGACTTTTTGTTTGCCCTAGTAGTAACTTTGTGTACACTGTTCTGTACAATAACATTGTGGGGCTCCTCATGTAGTCACCTCTCTAACCACCAGCTTTTTCTTGGCAACTCGTCTGACGAATCCATTTTTGCGTAGATGTAATTGCACAGTTCTTTTGGATATCGGTTGTTCTCTATTTTCATGTAGAGGTTCTGAATCCTGTAGATAATACAAAACATCATTTAATGCACTTAATATCTATATTTAAAAAGCTACATGCACAAGTTCTTACCTCCGTGTACTTCCAACTCTGCACTGTAGAGTTACGTGTTATGCGAAACTAATGACGTAATACGCAGAAAACTAAGGGATTGCATCTAGTCACACGTACAGTATGATGCAATAAGCATTCGTGCAAAATGGCGGCGTGATTACATTCGCGACGGAATTAGGTCAGACTTCAAACTAAGATATTTCGTTGTACTTAAAGTAATAAAAACTTACTTAATACTTCGTAAGATGACCTTTCAGTCGAATCACACTTTGTAACCTCCTCGGAATCGACCGGTATAAACTCTGGACATACTGAGGTGTGCTGGCCGTCCAGATACTCTACTTTCGCGGAACAGATCCTATTTGTTCTCGATCCTACCAATACGTCCCTGTAGCTTTCTTTTTATGTGTAGCCATATATTTTCAATGATGTTGATGTTAGGACTTTGTGCTGACCAGCTCATCGTTGTTATGCCATTTCTATGAATGAAAGGTGAAGATAACGAGCAAATGACCAATCTCATAACTCCTATAATGTAAAACTTATACGGTACCAATTTTGATGCACCAGATGCGCATTTCGACAAATAATGTCTCTTCAGTGATGCTCAACCGAAATGTTTGAAATCCGGAATAACTATGAAGTTTTAGAGATAAATATAGCCAAAAACAGCGTGCCAAATAAGTGGAGCCAAATTCGTCCAAGGATAAGAGCTATGCATGAGGGAGATAATCCTTAATTTTGAAATGAATTTCTAAATTTTATAACAGCAATTAAATATACATCCGTATTTTCAAGCTAGTAACGAAGTACTTAGCTACTGGGCTGTAGAGACCCTCGGGGACTAACAGTCCACCAGCAGAGGCCTCGACCATACAAAATAGGTAGTTGGGCAAACACGGGCCCTTTGACAGCATACCTGTCAAAACTTTGGGTTGAACGTGCACGGTGAAATTGCGCATTGTCATCTTGAAAAATGTACTGGTTATTTGGAAAAGGTCAGACTCTGACCGGCCATAAATTGTCATCAAGAATTTCCTGGTATTTCTCTGCATTAATATTGCCTTCAACTGCTGAAATAGTACCGACCCCATGCCATGTAATACAACCCCAAATCATAATCTCGTAGCATGGCTTCGTTCGACGTACCTCCAGAAAGTCTGGTCTCCAACCTTCGCCCCGTTTTCACCAAATGTAAATGCGACCATTTTGTCCCACAACTATTTTAGACTCGTCTGAAAATATCACTTTTCTCCAGCATTTGTCAACTTTTAGTTTCCTTTTTTTGCCGACACCAAGATAACCGCTTTTTCCTGTTCACCTCTCTAACCATCAGCTTTTTCTTGGCAACTCGTCTCACGAATCCATTTCTGCGTAGATGTAATTACACAGTTCTTTTGGATATCGGTTGTTCTCTATTTTTATTAAATCTATCCGTTAACTCCCGTAAACTCTCTCTCTCTCTCTCTCTCTCTCTCTCTCTCTCTCTCTCTCTCTCTCTCTCTCTCTCTCTCTCTCTTCTGTGGGTCTTTACAAGCCGTTCCAGCTTCCGATAATCTCGGGCTGTCACAGTAGGTTTCCTGTCTTGTCTTGGAATATTTTCTTTAGAACCCCGACGTTCTACACGCTTCTTAAAACATCCTATTGTTGACCGGGACACACCGAAGGTTTCTGACACATAACTGATGGGTTTACCTTCTTGTATTAACTTCCATGCAATATCTTTTACGTCGTTACTTAACACTTTCCCTTTGCGCCCCATCTTGTTTCTGTTTACAATGCAGACGACAATAAAATCATGTGACTCATGAAATGTCACATGGTTAATTTTTTTTAATCAATAACTATTGAAATACTGACGCTGTTCATAGACCGCTTTATTTATCTCTTAATCCATTGGTTGGAAGTGTGAATGTAAACACGCCGCCAATTTGTACGAATACTCATTGCATGATACTGCACATGTACACGGTCAAATGCTTAAACATGTGACACTTGTGCAAGTTAGATCCAACCATTTTCTTGATACATATTCAATGAGAAATGTACATGTATATAATTATGTTAAATCCCACCATATTTATTAAAAGTTACGTCCTAAACTCATTAATTTATACACAACAAGAGTACCGCAAACGGTTCAATATACGCCCGTCGGAGAGTGAGATTCAACCTGAAAGCATATTGTACACTCTGAATTGATACCACACACATTCTGAATAGAAAAGCCTTAAAGTGGGTCATGGTGCACCAATCCACCTGACATGCGAACTGATTATGTATTTCTCTGAGAGTGAGGTTGTGACAAAATGTCGGTGCAATATCTATCCATAATGATAAAAAGTTCAGGAAACCATTTGATCTCCTTTTAGCCCTAAAGTAGGTCATGGTGCACCAATTAAGTTGAAATGTGAACTGAATATGTATTTCTCTGAGTGGGAGGTTGTGACTAAATTTCAGAGCAATACCTGTATTCCTCCAAGGGGAAGCCTCTGGCTAAATATCAGGGCAATATCTGTATCCGTAATGGAAAAAAGCCCGAAAAACTGTCTATTTTTAGCCCAAAAGTATGTCAAGGATGGACCAATCCAGCTGAAATCCAAACTTAACTTGTATTCCTCCAAGAGGAAATTTGTGACTAAATTTCAGAGCAAAATCTGTACCCATCATGAAAGAAAGCCAGGAAAATTGTTTGACCTATTTTTAGTCCTAATGTAGGTCACGGACGGACGGGCCAATCCAGATGAAATGCAAATTGAACTTGTGTTCCTCTGAGAGGAAGCTTATGTGTAAATTTCAGGGCAGTATCTCTAACGAAAAATGCATCTGTGAAAAAAGTCCGGAAAACATGACCCCGAACTGACAGACAGACGCATGGACAGCGCCATAACATTATGACGGCGTATAATAAAAAGTATAGTATAATAAAAACTTTAGTATGTGTACAATTTAGGTTCTACCTTGTGGTATTCTTATGTACGCGTTAGGGCGAAAATGCAAAGACGGTGACGATAATAGTATTGCCAATATCGATATTTGCTTCCTCGCATGGGGAAGTTTCAATATGCCCAAGATAGATCACTTGATTATCCAGTAAATTTGATAGGACACCTGTTACTAATAATTAGTATAACTTCCTTAAAAGTTTATTATATGCTGTGTAAAATACGTTTGCTGTTCAATGAATTCTCCTTGCTATAATTATAATCTTCCATATGGTACAATGTACCAACTTTCTCTGCTTATGAAAATTATTCAATGTATAACGAACATATTTCATATCTAGTAAATGGATGATGGGAATTTTGTAATCATAGTATCATTTTGAAGGGTTCATTAAATTAAAATAATCCATCTTAGGAATTTTCAAAATTCTGTTTAATGTTTGATTTATTTCACCTAGAATTTAACATTGAAGTCTATGGGAAGAGTATGTTTTATTAAAATATTTTTGAAAGAAATTATATTTTCTTACAAATTTCTTGGTAGAAAGTTATATACACTTTCTCTTTATGAAAATATAGGGGGAAAATTAATCATTTACCACACACATTTTAAGAAAATTGTTTTTCTTATTTTTACAAAGGGCATACAACTCTTCAAAAAAGTCTCAAGTGCAAAAGGTTTTACGAGTCATGTATAGTTCATCTACATCACTTTCATCATTATTTAACCATAGACATTTATGTTGATTTGAATCCGTCAAAAGTGTTCATTATCCTTTCGTTATACATTGAATGCTTTAAATTCTAACCAGTTTGTTCGACCAGCTTTTGAAGTTTAGTTTTCAGTATCAGTCGTGTATCTGTGCGGTACATGTAACCTCCACCTTGTGAGACATCTGTTTATTTTGCATTTGCCTAATACTGTAGACCATGCCTGAACAGTGTAAAATGTTTCTTCAGGTGAAGCACAAGTATGTCCCAAATTACCACCGACTCCATGTAAGAGAAATATATCACATTGTGTTTCAGGTTTAATTAAACACACTCAAGAAACCTTTCTTTCTTGCATACCCCCTTTTTTTTAATTTTTGATCGAATGTTTGCAATTTAAAAAGAATCGGTCAACAGGAAGGAATTTAATAGATATTTTGAATTTAAAGCAATGCTAGCTCTCATTCTAAAGATTGTTTTGTTGTAAAATTGTGCTATTATGATAGTTTTGTGCGTAACTTTAGCCATAATCATTAATAAGATTAAGATTTTATTAAAATAAAGACTTGGGTTCTTTTGAATATACATGTATAGCATTATATGGAAGTTATTTTTTGTACGGGAAGAAAATAATGTACGTTTGCTTCCTTCAGAACCTCTGAAAGGTTTTCTAATGCAAATATTATCATAAACCATATTTTTTCTGTCAATGAATTAGTAAATCACAATTTTACAACTAAAATTCCCAACGTCAATATGACAGTTAGAAAAATTGCTAAAATTGGGTGCAGTTATATTGTAAAACGTATACGGTACCAATTTTGATGCACCAGATGCGCATTTCGACAAATAATGTCTCTTCATATATATATATATATATATATATATATATATATATATATATATATATATATATGATCATTTCATTTTTATTGATTACTTGTGATCAAGTGTATAGATTTTTGCAAGAAGAGGGACAACTCTGTTATTCATAAACTCGACACTCTCTGAACAAGGGAAGATAACTAGTACCTATACGACAAAGGAAAGACAACCCTGTTTTCGGAATAACAACACAGAGGTTAATCAAGGAGTTGTTAAATGTTTTAACATGTTATGTGTCAAGAAGACGTGCGGAGATTTTCACGCACAGGTACCGAGCATTTGAGGTCACTGGGACATTGTTTTATCACTCGATGATTACATTTCCCATAAATAAGTGAATGTCAGAAGCTGCGGAAGACAGGTGGGGTAACTGTTGTATCCCTGCGAGGAGTGATGACCTACAAGATGTTGGGTTTGGGAGGAGATGTCAGTGCGTCATAGATAAATTGGCGAGATTTAGATGAGTTTTGTTTCATGGGATACGTAAAATAAAAACTGATATGTTTCTTATTCTTAATTAAAATTTAGTAAAATATCTTCACTGGAATAAAAACAGAAGAAAGAGTTCAGAACGGTGGACAATAGCACATATTCTAAAACATGTTGAAAACATGTAGCCTTTTTTAAAATGAGATTTATTATAAAACATTTATTTAGACATAAACCTTGATTTTTACATTTAAGCTTAAAATCAGAGCATTTGATATTTTAAAACATATTCATAATTTTGTAGATTCCCTCCAAAATATATTCTGGTAATTTTTCACAGTTACAAAAATCTCAGTATAAAATGCTGTCTCAGTTTTATATTGAAATAATGAATACGAGCATTCCTGATCAAGATGCAACGGAATTTTTTTGTCCAGTTTGTTCTTTTTGAAGGAAGGTGAATGTTTTAATATGTTTGTGCCATCTGTGTAGGAAACGTATGTTGCCATATTATTTTTTCTTTGATGTTCCGGAAAGAATAAAAAATAAAATATGGGTCTATGTTTTATTGACTTTGAGTCACATGTTCATGTTAAATGTCCAAATTCAATTGAGTTTGGGATGTAATGCATCTGTCCAAATTTAATTTGTCACTTACAAGTTAGATATCAAATTCATGCATGCCCTGGTTACGTTTTTGTCATGGCCCCTTTGTGGCACAGTGTTAGAATAGCTCTACAGATTTGAGTAAGGTAGTGTTTAGTTTGTGTGTTTGAATCCAGTTGCAAATTGTGGAAACCGATTTGGTTGATATAAATGTCCACATCTGACGGTAGGAGTTGCACATATATGAAACTTAACCCTTTCTGTGCATGTCAGTTGCTATGACCATGTCCTGCAATACGATGGGAAGGAAACGCTGCGCTATCCTTTGCTAACTTATGAATGCAATTTGTTTTTAACCACAGTTTACAATTCAAGTACTGTTTAATGGTAAAATATTTTATGAGTTCCAGAATTTTACTTTTATAACATTTAATAGAGAGTTATGAGATAATAATTGAACGAAATTTTATTCTTATTTGGAATTATAATTGCACCGCGATTCATAATATATTGAATACAGTTTATATAATTTTTGCAATATAAAACGGTATTATAAGATTGCATTTTGTAAATTTTAATGTCACGAATGGCAGTAAAACTTTTTTTGTAAATAAGTTGTAAATTTTATATCCACTGCTACCCAATAAATTAATAATTTACTACAACGTAACAAAAGGTTGATAGTCCGGGTTTCAAATAATCATGATGCATTTTTAATAGCAGAATGAGTCAATTTATTTAGTCCGACACTGTATGAATATGGATGAACATTTCTATTTTAATGAAATTAGTTTCTATTTTAATTACACAAATATTAAATCTGAAAAGAAATTTATTCTCGGGACGTTCGGGTGGTATAATTTCGGAATATCCATGCATTAGATAGCATCATTATGAAACTATTAATAAAGCAACAAAACTCGATAGCGCGGGTCTGTTGCTGTTTCCGAGAACTTGGCGTATGAACAGTTTATAATGTGACATAGATATTTTTCATCAACATAAATTCTTCACTTGTTTTTTCACCATACCGTCGTATCGGAACAGTCGTCGACCAGACTTTGATTTCATTTCCTAATTACTGAAATCTGGAATAATGATATACTCAGAAAATTTACTTATTTCAATGCTATACAGCTTTAATAATTTGTTAGAAAGTTATTTGAAACATATTATGCACAATATATATTTTTAGCTTATGAAAAATACTTGATTGTTCCAAGTCAAATAAGTCCATATGCTATTGACCATAACTAATTTGATTTTTATTTTTGTAGAATTCCAATATGAAGTCAGCTATGGAATAGGTATTTTTCTTACAATTTATATACATGTATTTAGTAAACATACTAATTTTGAGGACTGTCATTTGCTAATTTCCGATCTTTTTATTGAAGATGAAATTTAGTGTTGCATTTAAGTTTTAAAATTCAGGACATTTAAGACAAATTATGTTACAATTAAATTGTTATACTTAATTTATTTTTTCTGAATCTTTAAACTTTATAAAATGGCATAACAAGACATCTTGAACTTTCGATGAAAATGCGTTCATTAGATTTTATTCTGATTTCAATTTATGCAATCCTTGGAGTATATTCCATTTCTCATATACTAGTAATAAAACGTGAAAAGGTAATATTTTATTTTTCCAGTCGGATGCAAATGTTCTTCTTGATCCATGACGACAAAGAAAAAGTAAATGTTATAGATATCTTTAATATTTCAGACAACTAACACTATCATTCAACATTTGTATAAATGTAACCAATACATCTCGCATTCATCGAGATTGGTCACAAGATTTGGGACTGATGTCATGGAATACTTTACGTAATCTAAGTACAACTAATCAGAAAGTTCTTTGGATGTAAAGTCTTTCGCAGCTTTCGTGTCACTGTCACTTCGGGGTTTCACCGGTTATTTTCCGAAAATTATGCAGGAAAAATGGAATTCAGATTGATTTCGAGTAATTTTTTCATGGTCTGTAATTTTTCCTATTCACAGCTTGTGTACTTTGAACAGTCCTTACATCCAAGTTTATGACACATAAACCACAGTCGTTCCCCGAGCCCAAACTTCATGCTGGAGGATCTCAGCGGGTCCGGATAACGAACCCGAGCGCTTTCATAAGTACTTCAAAAACTGGGACACGTCTGCCAGCAATTTTTGCCAATCGATTTTACCCTGAGACACAAAGAGTTCGCAAAATGTACTTTCTCAACTAGAAAAATTGTCATCTGATCCGGGACTGGCTAATGACGTCATCCCTCGATCCGTATCATTCTCTGGCTTTGATCTATCCGGACCTGTCAATTTGGGTATATTATTGTCCTTTTTCCACTTCATCCGCCTGTTTTGGAACCAGATTTTAATTTGACGTTCTGTAAGTCCTAGTAGGTGAGCAATTTCAATCCGTCGCCTCCTCGTTAGGTAGCGGTTAAAATGAAATTCCTTTTCTAGCTCCAGTGTTTGGTAACGTGTGTAGGTTTGCCTCGTCCTTTTCTGTTCGTATGTGACCTCAGCTGAAAAGAAGATGGGAAGTAGTCAATATACAATAATGAAAACTCACCCAGTCCCTGCTCACAGATAGCAATCTAGATTTTGTCAACATGGCATTACTTGATGAAATTGTGTTTCCCCGGAGTGTCATGGCTACGGAAGGTCAAATCTCATTACGCAATTGAATTCACATTTAACACAAAACTGCCCATACAAATTCTAACATTACTCCAAGGTCATGTTAATAGTTATATCATTTCTCTTTCAAAATACAGGTTTAGAAGAAATTAAGCTTAACAATATTTTTCATTGATAGAATGTCATTTCATTTAGTGGGATTCGGTGTTGTCTTTGTGAAGTTATTTTTAATGTACTTTATTTTTTCTTGACCGATCAATTGCTACATGTGTTGTCTGTCAAAACAAAACGTTCGTTACATCATACAACTTCGCATGTCTCGGGCGGGCATGTTAACGCTTGTTCCCTTTGATCAAGCAAGCCCTCCCCGCGTCCTTAGATTTTAACGACATTTTTACTGATCTGAAGAGGAATCTATCGAGCAAAAAACATTTTCCGAGTTGGTATCTACAGAGCCGGAGTCTAGACGACGGGCGTGTATCCGCGATAGTCCCCGGTAACCGTCCCCGCTGACACGTGTTACAGGGAAGTAACACACATTGTAGGCCCCTTATAACCCTTAAAACAGCCTTTGTGCTTCATTCGGAAAAGAAAATTTTAATAATGTATTCTTAAAACCTAGAGTACCAAGATTTTATTTTTGATACTAATAGATACACAGACGTGTTATACACAGGCTTATAAATACACCGACTTGTATACGAAAAGTTTATAGATACACCGACATGTATACGCAAGGTTTATAGATACACCGACATGTATACGCAAGGTTTATACATATACATATACAGACGTGTATACGCAATGTTTATAGATACACCGACATGTATACACAAGGTTTATACATATACATGTACAGACGTGTATACTCAAGGTTTATAGATACACCGACATGTATACGCAAAGTTTATACATATACATATACAGACGTGTATACACAAGGTTTATAGATACACCGACATGTATACGCAAGGTTTATACATATACATATACAGACGTGTATACGCAATGTTTATAGATACACCGACATGTATACACAAGGTTTATACATATACATGTACAGACGTGTATACTCAAGGTTTATAGATACACCGACATGTATACGCAAAGTTTATACATATACATATACAGACGTGTATACCCAAGGTTTATAGATACACCGACATGTATACGCAAAGTTTATACATATACATATACAGACGTGTATACACAAGGTTTATACATATACATGTACAGACGTGTATACACAAGGTTTATACATATACATGTACAGACGTGTACATCCGCAAGGTTTATGCATATATATATATACAGACATCTATACGCAAGTTATATACATATACAGACGTGTATACGCAAGGTTTATACATAAACAGACGGTTATACACAAGATTTATAGATACATAGACATGCTATACTCAAAGTTTATAGATAAAGATATGTTATATGCAGGTTTATAAATACACATGTGTAGCACACAATGTTTATAGATACATATACGTGTTATATGCATGGTTTTTAGATACATAGATGCGTTTTACACAAGGTGTATAGATAAATATACGTGTTATACGCAAGGTTTATACATAGCAGTCAACATACGCAAGATTTATAGATAAATATGTTATGTGCAGGTTTATAGATACGCATATGTAATATTAGATGCAAAGTTTATCGATATATAGACCAGGGTCCAGTTGCAAAAAAGTTAGTTAAGTTTAACTGACATTTAACTTCAAGTTAAGACGATATAAATGTTCAAGTTCATAGCAAGTTAACTGTCAGTTAAAGTTAACTAACCTTCGTGTAACTGGGTCCTTGTTATACACACGTTTTATAGATGCACAGATGTCTTATACTCAAGGTTTATAAATACGCATACAGGTTTATACACACTTGTACAAAAATATATTGTGAACAATGTTTACAGATACACAGACGTATTATATGCGACGTTTATACATACACAGATGTATTATACACAAGCTCTATAGATACACACATGTGTTATACGCAGGGTTTATACATATACAGAGGTATTATACACAAGCTCTATAGATACACACAAGATACACACATGTGTTATACGCAAGGTTTATAGATATACAGATGTATTATACACAAACTCTATAGATACACACATGTGTTATACGCAAGGTTTATACATATACAGATGTATTATACACAAGCTCTATAGATACACACACGTGTTATATGCAAGGTTTATACATACACACACGTGTTATACACAAGCTCTATAGATACACACACGTGTTATATGCAAGGTTTATAGATATACACACATGTGTTATATGCAAGGTTTATAGATACACACGTGTCATACGCAAGGTTTATAGATATACACACACGTGTTACATGCAAGGTTTATAGATACACACGTGTCATACGCAAGGTTTATAGATATACACACACGTGTTACATGCAAGGTTTATAGATACACACGTGTCATACGCAAGGTTCATAGATACACACACGTGTTATACGCAAGGTTTATAGATACACACACGTGTTATAAGCAAGGTTTATAGATACACACACGTGTTACAAGCAAGGTTTATAGATATACATACATGTGTTATATGCAAGGTTTATAGATACACACGTGTCATACGCAAGGTTTATAGATATACATACGTGTCATACGCAAGGTTTATAGATATACACACACGTGTTACATGCAAGGTTTATAGATACACACGTGTTATATGCAAGGTTTATAGATACACACACGTGTTATATGCAAGGTTTATAGATACACACACGTGTTATATGCAAGGTTTATTGATACACAAACGTGTTTATAAGTATTTGTACACCGATATGCTGTAAACAAGCTTCACAAATTCACAGATACGGCTTACAAGATTGGAGACAAATGTATTATGTTCGATAATTATACATACAGATGTGTTATACCCGATGTTTATTAGTCAGTAATATATTTATCCTTTAAGTTTAAATCATACTGTATTGATTATTTTAATGAAATGTAATGAATCCTGAATGCAGCGACCATATGGGTTTTGTCAGTTTCTAGTTGCGCAATGTATTGAATCAATGTTATCTTTAGTGATTGTTTTCTGATCAAAGACCATATGCTTTATAAAAAGTTTCACTCGTGTCTGATTTACAATTCTATTTGCGTGCAGGACTTCTGCATTGAATTACATGAATAGTAACTGTAAACAAAGGCCTTTTGAGTATTGAAAACATGAAACTGTAACTAATGATTGTACAAGGACTAACTTTAGCATCTTACCCTTAACATTTGTAATATTAGCTTTGTTAGACCTAGTTGTCGGATTTATGAATAAATGAAAGCAAAAAAAAAAAAAGAAATCCAAATATACTGAATTAGATTTACTCGTAAAGTTTTTAGAATTATAACCGTCCAATGTTCCGTGTGCATTTGTATGAATTTCATGAAATGGAGCTAGACTAATGTAAATATGAATTATTAAGATATTTCTGGTTGTGGTATTTGGTCATGTTGGTTGCACATGATCGATTTCACACAATAAATTTGCGTACATTGCAATTGCTCGCAAAAACTGAGACCTCGCGACCGGGTACAAAGATAAAACATGCAAACACCGAGTTGACTTGGAACCCAGAGACTTCGCAACATGACCAGTTTTTATTTCCGGTAGAATGTACGTCACATGGCAGGGCAATGATTCAGCAAATTATCCCTGGAAGACAGAATCTTTTCCTATTTTGATACTGAAAAATCAAGCCGTTGCTGCTCTCATACGGGAACTAGATAGAAATCAATTGTGCGATGCGGCGTTACCGAACCAATTAAAGATTGATGCAAAAAATATCGATGCATATTATTGCAAGGTTTTTTTTTACGATGATTTTTTTTTTACTCAAATGATGGCAAAGATAATGAAATTCGAGAACATTTGATTGAAATCTAATAATTATTAGATGGCTTGACATATCCCAGTCATTGTACACCCATACTCGAGACTGGTGTCCTTTAATTAGCCAAAATTAATTAACATGTTGCCCAAAGTTACACATGTTTCTTTGATAAACAAACAGCATAATAATAAATGGGTATGTTTTGTATAATGTCACCATAAATCAATTGTTTACATGGCCCTGGTCATTGTGAAATGTACACCACGAAATCGCCAAATGCCGGCATCACCTACGGCTATCGCTTGCTTTTCGGCCTTAATGGACATTAAGATTTTTCACTTTTCATTCAACTTTTGTTTGTTGTCTTTGATATCTTTGTTTAGATTTTCTGACAGATTAAAACCAGCATGGCATGCTATGTAAGACTGGACATTACCATCCGGGCAATTCTTTACGTCACATGTCAGTGTGTTAGCGTATCGTTTTAAATAGATTGTGTTACTAATGTAATTATAGATACATTATTATTAACGGAGAATTCTTTACTCAGTGTAAAAAACATCGTATAAAAAAATCACATTAATGTCAAATTGTATTCGCTATTATAATGATTATGTGCTCAACGCTCAGTAATGGCTTTTACACTTGGTAAAACAGCAACTTGATCTGAAGGTGCATTTGTAGTTATACTATACGGAGGAAAAGTGCTCAATCTTTTGTACTGAATATATCTTTTTCAATAACAGATTGATTTCATGTAAACAGTTTACTGCGATCCTGATAGTGATCGGCTGTGTTGGCTAGGTAATGTAGTCCTTATTTAACATTCAAAGATTAAACGAAAAATTCATATCGCTCACCAGGAAACCCAACGGAGAATGCAGTGTGCGCCAAAAAATGAAGAAGAAAAAAATACGCGTTTTCCTTGCAAAATATTCTCTGTATGACTTACACATAATATTTGTAGACAGCATACGTGAGATATAATATCAGTATACACGGAGGCATGCATTCTATTTCCTTTTGATTCATACTCCATTGAACCTACAGGAAATCAATAAAATAGTTTGCGACAAATTTCGCTACTGTAAACAAAACAAAATAAAATGAAAAAAAAAAAAATCCAAACTACCAAAAGCAACCACAAACAACAACAATTAAACATTCAAAACTTCCCCAAAATATCTACTGTCTGTATACAAGACGTACTCTTTCATATCAGATATTGTCTTTTAAAATTATCCAATGCAGCAAATGTGCATTTCATGCACATGTATATGATGGTTGTAGAAGGGGTTGTTGTGTTACGTTATTTATTGAGTAAAAAGATAAAAATGAAAATTGTCATAATGGAATATTTTTAAACTTGCCATAGTTACTTTGTATGAAGCCGGTGTTTGAAGTCTGAGATGTATGAGGAACAATTGAAGTGTTTTTTTCTGTGAAGTAACCAGAGCATTCAGCATCAGTAATTAGTCTAATTACTTTCCATATCGCCCCCCTTTTCTCCCACTATCGTTGGTATTCAGAGGACCCCGAGAACCGTTTAAGCTTGTAGCTCTGTCGACAGATTCTCAGAGAAAAAAAGAGAAGTGCTCAGACTAAAAAACACGGCAACTGAGGGATAATGTGTTTCAGCTAATTGGTATCATGTGTACCTCTCAGACACTCGATATCCCTCTATGTTCTGCTCAAATCTGTATCCTGGCGCGAAATCTAATAAATATTTCCACATAAGATTTTTTGAATTGTTTATGATCCTCTGTGGAGAAGTAGCAACTTAGTGTAATATGATATTACATTTAGCTATTATCGTGTTATTTTTATGTGCATTAAACACTTTGATTTCAGTTGAAATGATGTTACAAGAAAGCTTTCTTTTTGTGTAGCTTTTGATCTTCGGGCTCGGCCTTCATAGGATTCACTATCAAACCGAGAGGAAGCTGAATACTGAGTTCTCGATGAAGCTCTTCATCAGAATATACAAAGTTTCACGTTTTTACCCCTTTTAAAAAACAGCTGGTTTTTTTTTTTATCTCCTTGCTTCAACAAAAGCGATATTTATAACTTTACACACTGTACTTTAGTGTATGTTGAGACTGGGGAAAATATCGTTTTGATATGATTCACTTTAGTATGAAACACAAAGTTCCCATACAATCCTTTAAGGAAAAATTGTGCATCACTTTATATGGAGTAACAATCATAAGATTTTATAATTTCCTTCGTAAGAGGATAAAAAAAAAAACCCATTAAATGACCTGCCAACTGTACCATTTTAAATATTAAGAAAGCGAAATGTTTTGCTTTTTCTAATTAATTCCATGACGACACAAACATCATGACATATATAAATCTGCAAGCAAGTCCTATAACTTATTAGAAAGTGCGCCTGTACATGTTGTTGCATGTGTAATATGCCTGGATGCTCATGTGTTCCAAGAGTAACTACACTCCTCGCTTTGCTGACGGCATACTTGTTCAAAGTTTTTAGCTTTTGTTATCAATTTATGAGCATGATTTTTGTGTGATTTAATGTATGTCTTCTATTTCATGCAGAGTAAACACGCAGACAGCTAATTAAATATGTCTGCAATTTATTGTGTAAAAAGAGTTATTTTAATATTTTTGTTTTATTTCCCCCCTCCGTTTTTCAGTTTTGGTTACCGTGATTATTTAGCAGTTTTATTTGGGCTGTTGTCCTTGAATTATAAGTACGCCAGTTTGTAGGACATCCATCACTTTCGGCAGATAGACTGACAAAAATATTCCATAAATGTAGTGTCTATCTTTTCAAATATCATAGTCGTTTTACCAGCGGCCATATGTTGAAAGAAAGGTGTGAATTTCTAGGTGTTATTAACTACAGGTGTAAGGAGATCGTCTTTTTCTCTTTTATTTTCCTTTAGAAATAAGCTCGGGAACAATTCTACGAACATGGGTGATGACATTTCAAGATAAAATGGAAACCGAAGACGGTGATCCGTATTCTTTTTTATGAAGAAGACAGGCATAAAAGCAGCTCAGATTATTCAGAGGAGGGGACTAAATCAACAAGATACGCCATACGTATTTTTGATAAACTTCCATCAAATGATTCCGCTCATTCATCACTAAAATTCACTACCTTTTGACAGTTCTAAGTAGCAAATAATTAGGGTTCATCCTCGGGTACCATCAAAATAAAGAAATATTATACGAATATAAATTGTGTGTAAATTTGTATTTGATCTTTTCATTGTTTACATTTAGATTTCACTTTTTTATGTTTATAGTTATGAAGCATTCGGATCTTTAGCAATTCTCAATTGATTTTATAAATAAGAGACCTCTGAATGATATAAATGAAATGCATTTATTAATATTGTTTCAGTAGAATTATGAATATGCCAAGTTCATATTTTATTTGCGAGAATTAATTTGCATAAAGCACACGATACGGAGATATATTTTCTTCATAGAAGGGATTTGTGAACGGATGTTGTAAAACTAAATTTTAAAATAATAATAAATAAATAAGGCTATCACATTACAGTCAGGCTTTGTGTTTCAAACGTTCTGTCATAAGCAGTAAAATGCATCACTAATCCAGTAATAATTTTATGGCCTATAAATACACATATTGTCATGGGTAAATGGCGCATTCACAGAGGAAGATTTTAGTAGATTTTGTCTGCCGCAAGGACATAAACATCATCTTGAAATCATAAACAGCATATTTTTTAACATACTTTTAGGATTGTATTTTATTTCACCGCTAAAGTCTAATCTTTGTTTTTGTGCAGCATAATATTTCAAGACCATTGTATTTTACATTTATTAAGGTTAAAGATTTACGTAATAATCCCCCAGTGACTAACCAACACATATGTATCATTATAGAATTTAAAGGAAGGGGTGAGGGACAGTTATATAATAGGAGAGAGTAGCTTTGTAACATTTAAAGTAGTCGTCAAATACCTGAAGCATTGTATTGAAATACAGTTGGTAAACACCTATAAAACTATGAAGAAAATACAGGTATAAATATTTTTACTCAAAAAGTACATATCGCAAGATACAATGTTATTTTCTTTATATAATTTCCGTTAGACTTAATAAATTTTCGGGTCATGTCTTATCATTCACGTTTGATTTTTGAACTTATTTAGAACAACATTAACAAAGTGGAAAAGTCAAAATAAAACCGATGAATAATAAATGATTATTTTAAATGACATGATTTAAAAAGAAATGTACTTGCATGCATATGATTTTCCTTTTTTATCTTATGTTTGATTTATATATGAGTGTGTACCTCATGTAATATGATATATGTTTTGAGAGAAATAAATGAACGTGAACATGAATTGAAAATATTTTCAACATTTTCTAGTTTTCTTTAGTTGTATGTTGACTTCAGTAGGAAGGATTTGCTAGGGTTCTTCGCGGTATATAATGTGTAAACTGTCTCAATTTACTTTGTGTTGAATAAAATGAGGAAAAGTCGCTTTCATTCCTTAAATAAATTGTTTAATATCATAATAATTAGATAAAATGTCAAGAATAATTTACAAATGTATATTCCATGACAATTTCTAGTCTTTGTGTTTATTTTTAATTTAGAATATTGTGTTTTTCCTTTCCTTTTTCCTTCTATATGTTGTAAACGAGTGTGTTGTCAGGAAAATTTTTAGATACATGGCTACGAAAGAAATGTTTCTTTTTAAAAGGGAAAGGCTACGAGGAAACGACCGCGAAAGTCCTGTGACGGCCGGATATTCGACCACATTTCGCCATTAAAAATCGTCACCTATATATGTTGCTTATGTGTGTACAAACGACAGAGTGACCAGTTGGACTAATACTGATGAATTTATTACCTGGTGGACGTTTATATTGCATCAAAGATATAATATGGACAGTTTTCATACCACAGTCACCCTTGCATGAATGAATGCTACCTAGTTATATTCTAAAATGAAAAATTTGAAAAATATTCGTTGAATAATAATCCCACGCAACGCTATAGAAATTTATTCAGGAAGAATACAAAAACCTACCAGTTGTTTCCTCCATGTTTAAAATATTTACACAGAATATATACATTTGGAATGAGAGCATCAAAAAAGATCTAAAGGGGGAAATATAAATCAAAGTCGTAAAATTGTTGAACGAATTTGAATTCGTTGATGCGTTTAACACGGCATCGCAGCGCCATCCGTATTTCGCAGGAAAGCCATTTTGTTCGGACTCCGCTGCGCCGAGGAGCAGCTTGCCATTAAAACCGACATTAAAATTGATTTAATGTTTACTCGCCTAGCACTTCTTTACATGTGACATAAAATATCTATCACACACACTGACACTGGCAACGTGAAAAGAAGTGGGAAAAGAATCTAGAGATCAAAAAGCAAACACCTACCTCCATTAATTGTGGAACCCATCCATGGAAAAACTTGCATATTGGGTGCAGGCGAGAGTCCATTCATTCTGGCTGCGGGATTTGTGGCTAGATGGCTCAGGTCTGACCCGTGCATTTGGGAGACCGTGGGGTGATGGGGCTGTTCGTGAACAGAGTAGGTAGGGGGAGGAGTAGGCACACAAGAGTCCTCATTTTTTACACAATTTGATCTATCGTCTGAGTACGATTGTCCATGATTAAAGTTCTGTGAATTTTGGTAAGACTGATAAAGAGAACCATTGCTTCCTGCACAGAAGCCGGGTTGTTTGGACACAAGGTTCATCGGCTGGTTCGGTCCATGAGAGTCTAATCTGTCATACATGGGATAACATGGATATCCTGACATTCCATACGAATTGTCACTGTTGTCAAAACACATATTATGTGGAGTGGAGTGAAATCCTCCTCCTTCTAGGTGTTTTTCAGCCCGGGGGTAGTACACCTCCGTGGGACTAGGACCCCCTGACCCGGGCATATGAGCGGGCATGATACTGCTATAGTACGAACTCATACTATCACTCATAAATGACCGCTTTATCTAGTCCTGTTTGATTTGTATTCGGAACATTAAGACCTAACCTCGGTCATATAATGTTTCTGAAGCCACCCCCACTGTATGCTAAAACGATCTCTCGTGTGAAGAAAACGCATATGATGGAATCTCGCGCCCAATCAGAAAAAAGATAAGAGTCACGTGATCACAATATTCATCGGAACAATTTCTCACCTGTGTTAAGTTTCACTGAAAGTTTTTAAATTTCACTCGATGATTTAAATGTTCCTAAATTATGAATAACAATTTTGATGATTTTTTCCGTAATGGGAGACTATTCGTTTTTCCGGTAAGCAGTGTGTTGGTATATGTTTATATGAAGTGTTAATCAAGTTTACCAGTTTTATATCAATGCCTTGATGCCGGTGGGCAGGCCTTGTATATTTACGCTACATTGATCTTCAGTGAAGTGTAACGTAACTTATATAGAAAATTGAAGAAATCAATCGTTCTAATTGTCTAACGTTAAATAAATGGCTGATAAAAATATTATTGTCTCCCCAAACATCGCCATGTTAAAATAATAAATAAGTTGCTGATAATGCATTTTTCTTTCCCTTTTTAAAAAAAATCGACCAACATTGCAAACATGTTCGGGTATGAAATCATAATTTGTTTTTATTTCTTATGAATATTATTATTTTATCAATATTTTATTTATCTAAATTTATTTTTCTTCCACGTTTCAAAAATCTGTGTAGAGCACACTTTTTACACCATAGGTGCGAACCTGAAGCTACTCAAACAAGCCGGACAATATAAGCCTATCATTTACCTATTATCGGAGTCCGTATCTCCCCAAGACGTTTCTTTGTAAACCACACGGCGTTTGTTGTCTACCGAAAAGTCACACTGACCGGATAATTCTTCAAAACTCAGAGAAAATTGGACATTTATCTGTTGAATGATCAAACGTTTACATTCTGTAATTGAAATTTAGCTGAAGATTTTCTTGTTTGTTTTCCTAAGATTTGTCATCAATCTTGTTTTTCCCGCTTCTGGGCGACAAATAGTGAAAAAGAAATACGGTTATTGTAACTGTTTTGTGGATAAATACCCTTGTTGATTTTCGAAGGAAAAAAATTATCCTTAATTAAATTTCAAAGTCAGATTGCTGCTCACGACCCGCGTGTGTTGCTACATGTAACATTGCCCTGGCTGTTCAGCTTTTTATGGTTTGTTTTGACTGCAGTGTGCAATAAACCTGTTCTAACTTTGTGTCTATTTACACTCCTACCAGTCATGCATAATATACACGCCGTAAAGTGTGATATTCGGGGCTCATTACTACAGATTTATAGACCCTTAACCCTCCTCGGAATATCTCAATACACACTACATTTTTATTACCCTTCAATGGGCGAGTAATTAAATGATATGCGTACTTAATCTGGGATAATAATGAGGAACATGGTGTTTGATTTTTATGTTTTAACTGTAAATAGAATTTATGGTCTCTTCGGACATTACGACAACGGGATGAACCAAAGTCACGTGCTTTGTAATTGCAGTGAAGATTCGTATTAACATGATATTAACTAAAACGATATTCTCGCAATATATAGTACGTATTTTGTTTCGAATTGCATATAATTATAACACGCAAAAATGGAATGCACAATAAATAGATAATTTTCAAAACGCTATCTTCTAAAAAATTGAAATGCAAGATATAAATGTGAAAAGTCAAGTGAACAGCAGTAAAATAATTAAAGTTGTATTTATTTGAGATTTAAAAAAAGGGGGGGGGGAGATGCATTTACATCATGGATCCATTGCTATGGGCACTTTCAGTACAGTAATTAAACCAATAACAATAAAACAATACATATTGATACTCCAAATTTTGATTGATGAAAAAGCATTACAAAGTGATCAATGTTTATTTATTCATATCCCGGAATAACACTTAAAATTATACATTCTAAAAAGAAAATGAATACACATTGTACATACAACTCCTGCATTCAAATAATAATAATGATAAATATATATGATTTATACCCAGTAAGCATACAGCGTTTGAGCTAGCAACGCGATCTGTATACCCATACATAGAATTTCTGAACCAGAGTAACATTCGAATGCAAAAGCCTAAAAAATAATTATAGAATACGATACACAGAGAAAATGAAACGTCGGAGGTTAATTTCAGTTCACGACAGTTGCAAAAATAGTCTCTTTTTTTTTTGTCGGAAATATATCATGTAGCAAGGTATCTAACGCCGATTAAGTAAAATTATTGTAATCAAATGGACACAGGATCGTTGTAAAGTAAATATAGAATGTAACGCTAAAAGATACAAATTCCTACCTTTATCAAACATATTCTGACCCGTCAACGGTGTGGATCTGCAGTAATATAAACCAGTTATGAATGTAAAACACATATTTCATACACACCGTGTGACAGTGTATCTTTTTCTTCAGAATGCTGTAAGAACGATGACTATAAAACATTCTTTCGAGCGTCTCTGTAACATTTAGAGTAATTCTGACATTATTTTTATTATTTATACGTTTGAACTTCATCTCAAGGAAAATTTCACTGATTAAAAACAAGAATTAAACATAATTTATTGACACAATTTAATAAAACTATTTTCAAAAACTCAACCTTCAATACAGATAATTTTTATGATTTTTTCATTAACGAATGACCTATAAGTGACGACTTTCTGGTGGAAGTAAGAAAGCGAAGTGAATCGTTATCCTAGTTTATTTTTAACTTATTTACAGTTCTCATTTCACGAATTACTTATACATATTGCTCATCAATCGTTCATCTTGAATTAAATCGTCAGTTGTTGTTTTTTTTAACAAAATGAAATCTGGCAGGAGAACAATTCAAAACATCTCAATCTCGTTTTGGTTTTAATTTTCATAGAAGCAAAACATGAACTATGTTTAGTTTTGGAGATTGTAC
Source organism: Ostrea edulis (assembly GCF_947568905.1). Classification (NCBI taxonomy): domain Eukaryota; kingdom Metazoa; phylum Mollusca; class Bivalvia; order Ostreida; family Ostreidae; genus Ostrea; species Ostrea edulis. The sequence continues at coordinate 23,083,770 of NC_079169.1, forward strand.
ACGACCGGAACTAAGTAAGAACAAATGCAGTTTGTGTTAATTTCAGTCTTTCAAACTCAAGGTGCTTACATACAAGTACCAACAGGTTTTGCAGCATTTAAAATTTTCGTACAGAACTTGGAAAAGGAACCAACATATAATTGATCTTTCTGAACTTTGTCTAAATAACGCTAAGAAATTCATCTTGTTCAAAAACCCTTTAAATCTGTTCGTCAGACGGCGCACTCATATATCACTGAAGGCCATCTCTGTACAAGAATTTCATATTTGTAAAGATTTTTGCAGAGAACATTTGTCCAACTGTTTCTTTGAAGGTTTGGGAGAAGCAGCACAAATTTGTTTTCGTATTTTCCAAGCACCCGAACGCACATCAGAATTCTTCAATGGAACTGATAATTTATTCATGTTGCTTCTTTCATCGAGCGCAGTAAATCAAGTAATTTTAATTACTTCCAGAGATGCGTTGGACAGAAGTGATACGTCTTCCGCGTTTGTACATTTTATGGGCTCCTGTATACCTTGATTATTGTTATTATTAATTATCAGTAGCATTCCCGAATTTGTTGCAAACCTGTATTTATTGCATTTAAATAAAAACTTCCAAGCATGTGTTTAATTAAGTTTCGTAAAGTCGGCCATTTTCATAACACTGCAACACGTGACATCAGTCTTTCTTTGAGATGCATTGCAAGTATCAACAGCAAATTTTAAGTATTACTTTACCCCAACAGCATATTCATGTTCAGAAACATTGGCCGCCGACGAAACGTTATTCAGATTATAAGTAAATACACAGAAAAGTGTGTTAAGAAATGTAAGATAGTAATAAATACAGTACAGAAAACCTGTTCACTGTAGTATCAACTAGAATTAAACAAATACATGTAAAAGCAAACATATCCGGATTGAAGACAGTTTTATTGAGGTTCATTTTTTCTGATTCTGACGATAGATGTAGCTGCAATGATAGAATATCCCATTCTTACTATCAGTGACACAGGGGGATATTTTGACATATGCACGTCACCTCTTGTAGACTGACCAATGCATGACGGGAGCCTGGGGCTAGGATGAAGAGGCTCCACTTTCTTGTTTATTTTTCTGATTGCGTAGCATGTAAATTTACGTGTGAACAAGTTAACACACGAAGATCAAAGTCAGAGCTAGACAGGTTCCCTTTGGTCGGCGGCCATGCTGTCCCGGTGTAATACTAGTTTCACAAGTCTACAACTCGAAAACAAGGTTTAGGGGATCAGGGTTTCCTCGCCTCTTGCAGACAACACGTAACGCTTTGCCACCTTCTGATCACAACATCTACATCAGAAATAATCCAAGCATAAAAACCAATACTGAAGTTAACAATCAATTCTAACAGAACAATGTAATGTTAAGATACAATAATTTGTGAAACTATATATATATATATATTATATATATATATATATATATATATATATATATAATATATATATATATATATATATATATAGTGAAGAATAACGAACATTGATCAATCTCATAAATCCGGATACAAAATTAAGAGAAGGGCAAACACAAACTGGACATACCAGAGGTGGGATCAGTTGCTTAGGAGGAATAAGCATCCCTTGCTGACCAACCATACCCGCCGTGAGCCCTATATCTTGACCAAGTAAAAGGAGTAATCCGTATTCAAAATCAGATTATATACAATGTTCTTGCAGACAATGGTGTGCAAGCAATGAAATTTACAACAATCTGCATATACAGTACATGTTCACGACAGCTTGCAAACGTTCATATCACAGCATAACTTATTTCATCTCTATTAAATAACAACAAAGTGCTGCTATCGATTCCTCCTCTGTCCAAATACATTACAGATCTTAGAAGTAAGTACATAATCATGTCATAGAAACTTTTTGTGAGTCTTTTGACATCATTTGTTCTGTAAAATTCTATTTTCATGAATATTATATATATTCATTAAGTTTCATTCTTGAACGCCTCAGCTGATTGTATGTGTGTTACCGATGGAGGCATTATTTTTTAGAACCCGCACTGTATTTGCCATATACTGTTATTCTCTGTTGCAACATGCGTCCTTTAACAAGATTAAGCATTAGTTATTGTTCAATGTCCTCTAAGAACATCACATTTAATTGAACAAAATACCGTTGATATTTTGCATAAACGTGTACAAGACATTTCTATTAGCAATACAAAAGGATTCTAGAAGTATTTCCGATATTTGAATTACATAGCATTGCAGTATCTCGTTCAGTGTATATGTAAATATCTTCAGAAATATACAGAACAGACTGTATGTTTTACAGTGAGGATGTTTAAGACCGAGTCTCCATAATTGTCGGAATTATTGTTGAAAACATCCAAGACGATGTCTGTTAGCGCCCTTCCTTGCTGTTGTCTATTTCAGTACGGTACATGTATTCTCTCGACGTCTACAGCGTGAGTCCTATACGTATGTCATACGACTTGCCTTGTAACCAAACAAACGCTTCGAGTTTTTTCTTAGATATGTACATTTTCCAGTACATGGTAGAACATTAAAACGGAGACAGTCCTATTCTCCAAAGCTGATACTAGACACTAAGTATTATTCATGAACAGTTATAGTCTTCTAAACACATTCATTTACGATGTACGAAACAGCGATATTCCGCCGTGTATTACGCAAAAATTAACATTACCTAATTAATCTATGTTGTTGACTTTATATACGTGCGGCACTCTTCTGGATTCTTACTAGTAGTATAACCATGTTTTCTAGCAAGCATCTAGTAAAGTTGTGTAGCTATAAATTAATAAAACTACAGGTCGTGTTATTAATATGCTAATTTGTCAATGCTGTCGTGCGCCACGCGACGAAACTATACGATTCTTAGGGTGGACAACCGCTCTATAACCGAGAACATAAATTCCAATTTTGACAGCAAAGATCATTAGGGCATTCTAACAGCCATGTTCAGCCAACTAGTGAGTGAAAAATGGCTATTTGCACTGTCCAGTGATTTTGCAAACCTATGATTTATAAACGTAGAAAATTCGCAATATATGCATTTCTGTGTAACTTGCATACAGTCGGCTTTTACCAGAATTCTAAGTACAACAACAACAACAACGAAGGTTATTATTTTAAAGAGCTTCAGATGTCGTTCTGCAGAGTGAAATAAAAGTAGACACTGCTAACATGAAAATATATCTTGTATCTTTTTATTGACAAATCTCACATAGAAACAATTTAAGTAACGCGGGTCGCTGCGGAACCCTGTGATTTCGTTTTCCGTTTGACGTATTGTCAGTTTTTTCCTTATCCACTCCGTAATTGAAACAGACAACTCCCAATAGCGATGGAAGTTCATGAATTGTTCCACACTCTCTCCAGAGACGTATTTTCTTTATTGAGGACCAATGGATGGTGGCTGTAGAGTATTGATTTTCCTTCGCTGAAGCTTTGCACCGCTTATATGCTATCGAATGTCTGTGTTTTATAATTGGGTGATAGAAAAAATCACAGAGAAAGTAGGTTGCAGCTATGTTTAATTTAATAATTGCGTCTGATGTTTTCTCCAGTTTCCCCTTCTCGCTTTATCCCACACTTTAATCTACGTGTGAAAAGCATTTGAAATTAATGCTTAAAAATCTACATGTATATTTAAAGTTAGTATAGCATTCGTGTAACGGATGTTGGCTAACCAGCCAACGCGTCATATAGGATAGAAATAACTAGGCGTGTTCTCAATATATATATATATATATATATATATATATATATATATATATATATATATGTCTCTTTTTTGAATATATATATATATATATATATATATATATATATATATATATATATATATATATATTAATGACTTTTGTTATGCGAGTTCATACACTGTTAGCTTAAAACGCTAAGAAAATTGTGTGCTTATATTGTGCGATCAATTTCTGTCTTGTTGATAAAACAGTTCACTCTCAATAACGACTAAACAGAGCAAAATGTCAACGATAATAATTATATCAATATGAAGACATAATCACCCCAAAACGAAAGCTTAATATTTTCTTAACCAGGTTGTTTTGAACGCTTGTAGAATTTGGAAGGTGTTGTAATAGCCGCTGGACTTCCACAGTTCACACCTGGACCTGTGATTGACCTCGTCCAATATTGATACTTCATTTATCTTTGTTATTTTTTTCCCCGATCACTTAATTTTGCCAAAAAACACGATAAGTGTGTGAGATAACGGCAAGTTTTCCCGCGGCCTGTAATAACTTCGGGCTCGGTATCTAATCCACCTTTCTCCGGATCTTCCTAATTAAAGACTATGATTAATGACAAAGCAGCTATTTATCAAAATGTCTCCATTATACTGAAATTCAATTTTGGCATGTTGTGGATAATTTTATAAAAATTCATTGCTTTTTTTTCATGCAAAATCCATTGATGGTTACAACTCGACTGCACAATACCACATGTGTGTAGGTTTCCATGAATGTACTTTGGTTGCAACGTTAATCCTCTTATCTTCTAAGCGCAGATACAGCTATTTCTGTCGATGCTTTCAATTTTATCGTCTGTATTATGTACAAGTGGATAAAAGTAAGTACGTATAGGATAGAATATAATCATAATTTTTATCATGGTATAACAAATTATTCTCTGTGCTTCAAAATGTAAATCGTTTACTATTTAGCGAAATCATTGTATTTTTTTATCACTTTCTTTTTAAACATAAATTTTAAATTACTTTTTTCTCTAGATTTTTTATTTTACATTCCTGATTTTAATGTCACACTTTGATTAAAATGTTTTTAATTCTAGAACCGGCAACTTCAATACCTAACATCTGACGCCCAGTCACAGGCGTGTTATTGTTCTCTAATCAATTTGAAATCCTCCACAAGATCCTGTTCAACATCAGCCTTTGGTTGTTTGATCTCTGCCCGAGTGGACTGTCCTAGCCCCCTCCGTCTGATTACCCCGGTGGTGTAGGGGAATGACTTGTTCTGTTCAGAGAGAGAGAGAGAGAGATATGTAATTAAAGTCTGAAAAATTATATAAAAACGGTTTGTACGAGACCGACGTCGTGCGGTGCATTGTTAGGGACAACATGGCGAGGGTAGTCTCGCCATCGGACATCTTGATTCACCGGAAAGATTCTTACATGGCTAGATATATATTTGATTTAATAGATCAAGGTAACTTGAATTAAGCTGAGCTAATTTTATTTCATTGTTACACAGTGCTCTTATACAACATTACATAAGTGAATACACTGTCACAAAAGTATGAGCTTCATGTTTTTTTTTCAGCTCTCTGTCTTTTAATTTCAGAAAGATCGTTTATGGTTCATTCAATAAACGTTTTAATAAATACATTTTCACGAATTAAGTTACCCCCGAGTGTCGCCTTGCAAACTTTGTTGTTTTGAATTCAATCACTAAATATAAACTATCGTTTATAAAATTTCAGTTGTGATTCAAATTTTTTCTCAGTACTGTATGGTACATTGTACTACACAGACGATCCTATGTGGTGCTTACATGATTTAGAATATTATTTGTTTGTTTGGGTTTTATTATCTCTTTTTTCTGAAAAAGAGGAATAAACCATTACAGTTCTAAAACAAAAATCCAACATTCAGCGTCCGATGTCCATCGCATCTTCATATCAAATAAAATTATACTGTAAATTCTTTTAAAACAAATACAAAAATTCAAGGGAAATTAATTTACTTTCACGCAGAAAGAAATTTTTTAATTAATTGAATTTTCGTACCGTATTTTACATAATCCAAAAATCAAATTAAACATGCAAATAAAGCTTATAACAGAAATTGATAACAAAAGTTTAGAGAGAATGTCATGAATTCTGGATATTGAAAATATCCGATTCCAGGTGAATGGTTGCCATATTTGTTACTATGGAACCTACTGTCGGCAGCCTAAAAGAAATTCTGTAACAATTCAATTACACCATGGTAGCAATGGAATACTTCTAATTAATCTACAACTTTGCATGAAACTAATGAAAATGTTATACTCATCATGTATTTTTATTTCACCATGCAAATACAAATTACTGGTGTACTCAAATCATAACTGTTTACAAAATATAAAGACATTTCCTATTTTCATTTTTTTTTTTCAATCTGAATTTATTAACAGCAACAACATTATATAGTGCTCAACGGGGAAAAAAACAAAACAATAAATAAATTTGTTTAAGAAAAGGGAATTATGTGTTGGATTTGATACTATCAATATAAGACTATATAGATATTTATTTTATATGTATTGAAGGTAGATTCTAGTATCGCATTGGTTGTTAACTTGCTATATGCCTTACCGATGTATGTTTCAGCATTTTATATATTAAAACACTCAAATTAGATATGAAATAGATTTAAGGAATACTCTTTGTAAGAGATAAAAAGTACGCTATATTTGATACTCTTTAATTTCAAAGAGATGGTTTGAGTTTAATTGTGTTTACAATTGCTAGATGTAAATTTAATTGAGAAATATTACATTTTTTAGCATATTTATCAAATGTATTTCAATGTATGCCCAATAATTGATACGCTATACACGTTATAACAACCACATTTTATTTGACATGTAAGTTTCTGAGGTACAATAAAAAAATGTTCCGAGATACTTGAATCAATTTGTTTCTTTTACTAATTAATTGATAGATAAAAATCATATCATTGTTATACAAATGTATGCCATTGCTGCTAAATTGTACGAAGGACTTTTAAAAAGTAACTTTCCTGAAATCAAACACCAGTAGGATCATATTAAAACAGTTTCGAAAAGAGATTGTATGTACTAACAGGTTGTATAATTTTTCAACATTACAAATTTTCATGATTTCACAGATGTCAAATTAATCAATTTAATGTTGTAAACTAACGAGAAGTTTAAGTTGATTTTGTAAACAATTAGTTGATAGTCGAATACCTACTTAATTAATACATGATATGTAGGAAATTGATTTGGGAATTTTAACACCGATTAATAATGCAAAGCGATATCATAACGAAGTCTTCATTTAATAAATCTATACACCCATTTATTAATTTACGTATATATAGGCAACACAGCGAGAATTAATGCAAGCTTTATTTTTCAATAATGATGTTCAGGTATGAGTGATAAGTTGTTGTGATTTTGATTTCCACAACTACTTTACCAGATCTACGTTTCAGAAATTCTAGGGATCCCCATGCTGCGAACGAATCAATTCACAGTAGGTTGTATTTTAATCTCTTACAAATACATCCTTAAAATATTACGTTTAGCGTCAATGATTGAATAGGAATTTGATTAGAGTCAAAAAAAGAATTCTGAAGTAAGAATTTTTGGACGGTTTACATTAACATCTTACTATTTAGGTCATGGTGACGTCATGTTAGAAAAAAAAGCAACAAAGGAATTGGGTCACAGAAACGTCACGTTCTACAATATTGTTAAAAGTACTCTGTTAGTACAGAAGGGATGGCAATTAAGTGACGTCATGTATATGTGACTGCTTTAGAGATCTTATCCCTGACATTTAACCCGCTGGTTATTAACCTTGGTACCCATCAGGGGTTCTTGAGGAATGCCTTTACTTTTATAGATTATGAAGGAAAGAACTCTTAAGCTTTATTGCTAGAAACACTAATGAGATAATTACTATCGCCCATTTATCAATGTGTTATGTTAACAGATATTTACGTTCAACCATGTATTTCTTTCTAAAATATAAACATATAAATTAATTTGTAAAACACTAGTTTATTTGCCCTTTGATTCGACATTTTTTAACACCGGTATGTTCCAATAACAAGTATTTCGTCAGAGTTGTTTGCATATTTCTAGTATGTAGTCACTTCTATTCTCGATGTGTGCACTTCGAAAGCTAATGTTCGTCATGAGTATATCACCACAAGGTCATTGGTGAGGATAATACCAAATATACAGAGAGCGAAGAAATAATGAACCTCAATCAAATGCATGCATATTTGAATATTTACACTTCCGGTGTTTTTGCCTTTGATATTTATACAAATTGTAATGGTAGCTATTTCTCCATGAATATGTCGCAGTTGTGCACAATGCGCGTATGAATATTGATAATACAATACATTTATTTCATCGGTTGGGAATTCCGACAGAAATGAAAGTAGAATGTAAATATAAAACATACATTTCGCTATAAAAATACATGAGGTCATTCACTGCGACGCGCTTCATGAAAAGTATACCGGCGCAAAGCGTCTCAGTTCATACCATCATGTATTTTAAAAAAATGTGAAATTTATTTCTTGAATAAATGTGTTTCAGTTTCTTTTTCGGAGGGTAGTAAAGTTGACTTGGCATCAGTGAAAGGACATTGACATGAAATATATACACTGTATAAGGTGACATCAAAGGCGAAATATATTGTTATCAAATGATAGAAAAAATTCTTTTCTGAATGGTAAATAGAATTCATCACGTCTACTAAATCATCGCCGTTAACGTCTAGCCTAATATAAAAATATAATTTTATCATTTTGATTGGATTTGATTGATTACGGTTTTACTCCGTTTTGGCAATATTTCAGCCATTTTACAGCGGCCATTTTGAAGTCGTTCTATTAATCTGTTTGCTATTGTAACATCTTTTATATCATGTTGTTCATTGTGACGTGTTGTCCAGGACGTATCACTGTAAAAATGGCATTCCAACTTCACTCAATACAAAACAGAAAATTTAATTGGAGGGATTCAACAAAACAGATGTTGACTTCTGATATCAGTTGACACATCGCTTTATCAACCCCATGGAAGTGATACTCACCTCCGCCATTGGGCTCGGTAAATGTCACTTCTCTGGAGTTGTATTATATCATCACCGAAAATATATATCATTGCGTTACAAACAATATTCATCTTCACGTCACATGGAATATACAACTTCACGTCACTAGGACTATACACGTCACGGAGCACGGTTCACTCCCATCCTTTTCCTTAACCGGAAAGAAGACTCGGATTTGGATCGAGCGCAAAGACTGCATCGAATGGATGTATTTATTCGCCGGATGCGGGTATGTGGATATGGTTAAAGGGCTATAGAACCGAATCCCTGTATGATGTGTTATTTCAAAGAATAATTTTTACAACAGATTTAGTTTGGGTATCATTAAAGTCTTATTCACTCTAATACATGAATATACAACTGTTTAATAGAAATTGATAGTGGTAGAATATCTTAGCTATGTATGGTAAAGGTGCATTTGTTTTAGCCGCAACGCTCGTGTTTCAAATCGTAACGTATGTTTGTGACGTCATAGTAACATTTATGTACACATAGCAAACTCCCCGTCGAGGCCTCATTACGTCACCTACGAATTTGTGAGCAAACGAACTCTGGTGGAAGTTTGGTACACATAGCAACAGACTCTGATGGTGTCGATCTACAGACGAGGTTTATTTGCGGTTACGGAAATAGCTGAGTAGTTACGATTGGTCACAGAGAAGATGCATCTTCAATTCACAGGATCACATAGTCACGTCTGTGCAGGGAATAATATACACCGTCACGTTAAGTGGAATAATTGTACATATTCACGTAACAGGGAATAATAATACATATTCACGTGACAGGGAATATACATATACATAGGAATACATTTTGTCACATCATAAGAAAAAAACATGTCGTCACGCCACCATGTATATATGTCGTTTTATTGAATGATCAGAAATTTTGATGCTCTCTGATTGCAATTGGTCCAGACGATCTTTTCTGATGTGTACATCAGAGTGAGTTAGCCTCAATATTAACTGTTGAGATTTTCCTTCCAACCATATATTTGCTGTTATTTTTATCGACCAATCAAATTGCATATTTTAAAGCTTGTGTCAGTAAGTCAAATTCAATGCCGTTAATGGTTTTACCAAACATTACTAATTATGGTTAAAAACTTAAAACACTATGAACTTCAATGTTAAAACTGAGAATGCATTGTATTGCTGTTACAATTTCTATATTTTGGTTGTTGAATTATCACGTCTTATAATGCACGTTTTCTATCATTAAGGAATAAAAGCACAGTGAAAAACTTGTAAAATTCCTGATCATTTTATAAAGCAGTTATTGACTTCTGATTTGGTCCACCCATGACTATGCAGACCTGGTCAGGTATTGGTTGACTACGGCCTTGTCCACAGTAACCTCATCTCAAGTCAATAACAGTATAATGTCGCAGAAAAATCGTCACATGGAATATATATCGTCACATCACAGGGAATATACTTCGTGAAATGGATTGTAACTACACGTACATGTGTATCAACTTATTATCTCAAACTATAAATGTAACATTAGATGAAAAGTCAATAGAGTCTCGTTATTTGACAAGTGCAAAACAGAGTCATTCGTATGAGACCTTCAAAAAGGAGGATGAAATAAGAAGAAATGTATATCATGAAGAGTATGAGTTGAGGATATACATGGTAGAGGACAAGCTTATTCATAAACACTGCGGAGGAAATACATTCAATGTTTCTGAAATGTTTCACACCTGAATTTTATTTCACAAAATTTCATTATAATTTGACAATACCAAGTGGAGATGTATCATTTCAATCCTTATAGCCTAGAATTAAAATGAAATTAGTCTGCAATTTGTGCTCTTTTAAACAGTGTTCAAATTCTTTCGCAAAATGGAATAACATGTCATCCCGCAATTCCAGTTTCGAGACAACAATTTGTAGTGAAAATATAATATAAATATTTTTTTCTGAATTCTGCAATAAATTGTTTACATAAAATTCAAACACAAAGATTCTTTAAAGTTATTGTACACACGACATATAGATGAATCTGCAAAGTTGGGGCCAGATATACATACAAATATGATTTGACCTACGGTGTATTCGCTATAGAATATATATTGACGAATTCTTTATTCATTCTGCAATTGCGTATAATTTTTGCTTCGAAAGTAAATTGTATATTACCCAATTTTACTTGTATCTTCTTGTATCCTCTACGTCAAAATATTGGTAGATTCTACACAAACAGTACAATTCAAGGTTATCAATATATATATATATATATATATATATATATATATATATATATATATATATATATATATATATATGTGTGTGTGTGTGTGTGTGTGTGTGTGTGTGTGTGTGTGTGTAAGATTTACACAGCGTTTCAGAATATACATGTATATATAGTTGTAAGAAAAAAAATATGTATTAAATGCATATTTTATTTCTTACAACTATATGTATATTCTAAAAAGCTGTGCATTTCTAATATATGTACGTATATAAATTTTGAACGACAGATCATGTGATCCCCACTTTGGAGTTCAGTGTGTACATGTACATCAAAGCTTTCACAAAGGAAAACACAGTCCTCATTATTTGTAAATGGACAAAAAGTTTGAATAAATATTCAATTATGACTAAATAGTCTTATGCATCTGTATCAAACGAATAATTATTACCCCAAATATTTATTTTTGGATTAAAAAAATGAATGTGGTGTAAATTATAAGAGATAAAAGTAAAGTTTTAATATCTTTTTTGTAAAATGCCTGATTTTGATTATCGTAAAAGATGTGTGTTTGAAAAAAAGTTTTCATAATGTTTGCAACCAAACTTTCAGCAGGTGTTAGTTGTATACTCTCAATTGATTTTGTATTCTTTATAAGATTTATGAAATTGATCACTGTTCGTTATCTTCACTTCCTAATATACCAAAACATTAATTGAAATCTTTGTTAAGTAGCGTGTGTCCGGAAGTGTCATTAAGTTAACCAACGCGTGGATAACAATGAATCGCAAATGACTTCACTTGTTTTTACACTCAGTGTACCCGATAAAAATGCTCCTACATTCTTACATAGGAAATTACATTTTATACAATTTGCAAATGCATTCAAACAATACATTATTACGTAGGGGGAGTTAAGTCAATTATCATTCATGTGGCCTTTAGAATCCTGATATTACTCTAGAAATGCAACTCCAATAACTATATACAGAATATTAAGAGTATATACTAAGTAGAAAGCTAAAAATAATATTCCTTGGATTCCACGACGTCATGTGGCTGACATGAAACGAAATCTCATGATAGAAAACATTACAAAATACGCCTTTTCATGTTGATACTTAAAAATTCTCTGTCAATAGAACCAAGGAGAATTTCAAAAGTGAAGGAATGTCCACATAATATTGAAACAATATGTAATGTTAACGTTATCAATAAGATAAAAATAAGTAATCTTCAAAATATATGATCAGTATGAAAGCATAATAAAATTGAATTCCACATAACCGAATTCAGTCATTTGTCCATCACTCTGTGTAAAGTAGAAACTCTTGATATTCTGGAACAGGATGTACTTTTGCATCGAAAATAGAATACACAACGCCAAAAAGAAGTCCACTCGGAGGCATTATTCGCTTAAAATTATTAGATGATAATGCAAGCAATTATACGAGTAAAATTCTAATATTTAACAATGGTATTTAATACTAAAACGTAAAAGTTTGTTTTACATATCCATTTCAGCTTACGACAACTTCGAAAATCACACCATATTGTGTTTGCAGGAACGCTATATAAAATTGGAAAAGGACTGCCGAAATTTACGAGCGTTTCTTTATTATTATTATTTTTGCTTTTCGTCCCCTTTAGATAACAGGTAATTCTGAATTCCTTGTACAGTAGCTTATTTACGGAAACAATGGAACATTGCAGGAACCAAAGCTTGCTCATGTGACAAATAAAAAAAACAAGAACAAAGTTTGTTTTTGAGACCAATAAGAGAACTAAACAAGAACTATATCTTGTTATATGCCTAAGGATGGAACATAGAAACAACCAAAACTTCTTCATACGACCAATAAGGAAACAAAGCGAAAACTCAATCTTGTTTATAGGACCAATGAAGAAACATAGCAAGAAACAAGTCTAGATTATAGGACCAATAAGAGAAGAAGCTATGAACCAAATATTGTTTACGAGATCAATAAGGCAATAAAGAAAGACCCGAAACTCTTTAATACGGTCAATAATAAAATAGGCAAAAGCCAAGGCTTATTTATTTTATTGGATCAATAATAAAAACTAAGTAAGAATTAACGTTTCTTTGATGGGTCATAATGGGAACAAATTATTTAATGCTTTATTCATAAGAAGAACGAGATAGAAATAAGTAAACAAACCAAAATCCATATCTTGTTTAGAGGATCAACAAATAAGCAAACCAAGAAATGACCTTAACAATGGAGATCCCGTGTCATGACAGGAGTTTGCACGTTAAAGAATCTTCACTGCTACAGTCCCGAGAGCTACGTATACACTGTAAATTTAAATTTGTGATCCTTCAACTACAGCTGCAGCTACAGATCTGTAGCTCTTTGGAAAAATATCGGGATCAGAGAGCTACAGATCCCTCCCTTTTAAAAACCTAAGATTACGGTGCAGAAAAATCTGCGCAAGGTTGACACCTTATATCACTATATTCTTGCATCGCCGTCTCAAACGTTTGATATAAAAAAAATTCTGTCATATTTTACCACTAAACTTGTGTTCAAACATACCTTCAAACATTCATTAAAGCCCCCATACAAACTGAAAGCTCACCTTCAAATGATTTTGTTGACGTATAGGTATGTTTGGTAGCCAGTCAAATCGAATCCCGTAGATTAATGTATCTATTTATAATACCCGATACGAGGTATGGACTCGGTCTTCATTCCTCATAAACACTGACCTTTTTTTAAAGCACCTCTTTTGTTTCCAGTAATTATTCATAGTATATTTTATCGTATTATCGCATTTGTGTTTTTCGTCATTTTAAATAAATGACAAGCTTTTACACCTTTTAAACATGTTTTCTGTCATGGCTTACATGAAAACAATCAGAGCTGCAAGGTTGCCTTGGATTAATAGCACTGTTTTAACATAAAACAAGGTTTATTTTTAGTAAAACAATTCATATTAAAATTGCCTATTACCGCTTGTATGCTGATGTTGTAGTTGAACTTCGCATTGAATTTCATACCAAATTCAAATATTTGGTGTTTATACCAAGATTCTTTGTATAACTCAGGGTAAACAAGGCCCCCTCCTTTTTTCATTTTTATTACCCGGTTTATCTTTTCGCCGTTTTTATCCGGTGCCTTCTTTTATTAACCAAAGTTCCTATGTATATTGTTTCAGCCAATCAGATTTCCGCGGAGGGCACCATATCCTTTGTTTATTCGAAGTGCTGGCACGGAAAAGTTTCTAACGAAAAAGTAACCCCCACCTCCACTCCATCCACCACATTTTTTAAATAACAACGTTTTTATTTATGTCCATTTTTCTTGTTTGTCTTTTTTATGCACCACTTTTGTTTCCAGTAAAGATTCATATTGAATTTTATCGCATTCTTTTTTTGTAACAATATTGTGGCTGGGAGAGCGCTATTGCATAATACTTTAATATTTTGCACTTCCAGTCAAAGTGCGGGTATGTCAGCAAGCCAATACTTAAGGACTCACATTTTTCGTCATTTTAAATAAATGACAAATTTTTACACCTTAACATGTTTTATGTTATAATTTACATGGAAACAGAGCTGCAATGTTTTGACATTAACGAATAATTATTGTAAAATGAAATTCTATAATTCCGCAAGACGTAAAATAAGCTCTAGTAAACCTGGTATGTTTGAAAACCTAGCCTGGTCCCAAACCCTCCGTTTCAATTGCGAAGTGGAAAAACAGAGTGGGATGTGTATTTAGTTCTGTATTCAAACCTATTTATGAAAAATATTTTGACTGATCTGGGTATATCAGTTCACATTGTCATTATTGTTTCAAAGGAGTCTGAGTATGGAAATTAACTGGGGTTCGAATTGACTAAGAAGGTTACATGTACGACAACAAAAAGCATTTCCTTTGAGTTTTCTGTTTGCATGAAGCTTTAATAAATGTTTAGACACATTTACAATGGTAAAATAATGTTAAGAAATATTTGTATTCAATGTTTAAGACGGCAATCCAAATATACAGTAATATAAGGCCTCAAACATGCACAAATTTCTCTGCGCTGTAAATCACAGGTGTTTATGAGGCATGTATCTGAAGCCCTCTGTTCTGTTCTATTTTTTCCAAAACAGCTACAGATCTGTAGCTACAACAGCTGGGGACGTTTCAACATGATCAAAAATTCTTAAAGGGACGTAAACAAAAACCCAGACAAACAAAAGACAAACCAAAAACCATAGTACAAATAAGGGAACAAGCCAAGAACCAAAGCTCTCTTACGGTACTAAAAAGTTTTTTTTAAAAATCAAGAACTAACTAGTTTACGGTACCCAGTAAAAGTATAGGGGAACAAATCATCGACCAAAGCTTATTTAAGGGACCAATAATGGAATACACCTTGTTTACAAGACTAATAAGGGAACGAATCAAGAACAAAGGTTTGTTTAGACTATACGAAGAGAACGGTCTTTGAAGTACAGAAGTCAGGAAAATGACTTCCACAACGAACTACACCGTTACCATTTGTAAATAGTTTTGCTTTGCGAACTCGTATTTATGCTATTGTAATGGAAATAACATAGTTTTGCCAGAGGTAATGCATCGATAGGAAGTTTATACTGCATGGGAGACATGTGTTTTGAATCATTAATTCCTATGAAAAACGATTGATCATTAACCTATTTATAAGTGCCACTAAAAAAATTCAAATATTTTCTTTTATGGTCAACATCAGTACGCGATTCCAAACACGTCAGTAGCATATGAAAAGCCACATTTTTGTCAATTTATTTCTGGTATTCGATTACTGATATGAAATAAATGGAACAGCTGGAATACATTACTTTTATTCCTTAATTTGACATATAATGATAGACAATAGAGGGAATTCGTTATTATGTATAGACTTACATTTTGTTGTTTTGATTTGATTAAAAAGTAGCCCATTTGAAAATAACAGAAATTTACATAAGACATTTTTTGCAGTTGCTTGTTTTATGCAATCATCAATTTTGTGCATTGAATCATTGCTTTTATCAGCATCGACTGAAAAACATTTTCAGCAAATGATACAACTCATTAGCTGATATTCTAAACTATTGAGGATGTCAAGCTTCGCGTTCTTAGGATCATTTGTCACAATTTGTGAAATTCATGTGACGTCATTCTCCTTTCATCATTCAGGCGTGACTGAGCATTAATGGCGTTTCAGTGTACACAGTGACGAGGCTAGGAACCAGCCTTTTCCCACTTTGTTGTACAAAAGATGTTCTGGCTAGTAATATTATTTTACTTAATCTTGTAATATGAACATTTTAATACATCCATGTTTATCTACAGCTATACCTTTATTTACGACTAGTGGTACAAAAGAACCATGGATGACAGATAATTGGTGCCAAACGGTTCATACTATTTAAATTTTTCATTTTCATTATTAAGAGGTAGTCATTATGCGTTGGGGGATTTGTCCACATTTTCGATGTTTTGTGTATGGACTTCAAGGACTCCTTCTGATAACTACTTCCTTCAACATTTTGGGTTGTCTGGTATCTTAAGCATTACCCAGAGAGATAAAGGAGATACAGAGGGTATTGGGGAAATATGACGTCGCTTATCGGACCGTTTTCAAGGATAAGAAATCCAAGAATATTAACTCCGTTTCTTAGGTCACTCGTCTTCCACGGGCCAGGGAACAACATCAGCGAGTGGTCGCCCCTAATTTACAGCTACTAATTGCTTTTGCATATCAAATTAAGGTTCTAATTCAACGGTTGTATTAATCAAACATTATTGTAGATTTATGGTACCCAGGACTCGCGGGGTCAGTTTGATATTGACAAATGTGCCATTCTACCGAATATTTCCCCTGTTATTATTCTGTACTCGTCTGAAATCATGAGTAGTTCTATATCAACAGAGCCAAGTCATTCAAAATTTAATATTCGAACGTCCGGCGTAGATTGTAGTTGTGGACGGCAAGACAGAGATAGGCAATTAATTTACATAGAGCAGACACCTAGATCGAACGAACAAATGATGAGTGCATGCTCTAGAAGGCAAAATCAATCGTCTGCAATATGGTATTTCTAAGCCTTCACGATAATTATGCAATTATGTTACATTTGTAAGAAAATCTAATAAAAAGCACGCTACATGAAAGCTTTCGTAGCTGATATCAGTAGCATCCGACGACGCACAATCGCCACTGAGTAATGGCACTCCGTTGAAAAAGAATTTGAAAGATCTCTTTTTCACACTCAATTTGTTTCAAATACTTGAAACGGTAATGCTATTACCAGATGTACAACATAGAGGCAGAACTGTCAGAAAATAACCTGCATGAAAAAAGAACTATCCATTTAGATCCAAGATGCTGACAGCTAACGTCTGGTAGGACGTTTTAGGTAATCGTGTCCTTTTGTCACCAGTGTCAGTCTCCAGCTGAGATGAGCCCGGTGATGTTAGGAAAGAGCTTGTATGTATGTAACACAATGACCAGTGGATCAAACAAATCCAATTCCAAGACAAAATAATATCTAAGATACATGGTTGATAATTGTATCATCACAATCCATAAAATCTTTATTGTTGTTATGCTGTATGGAAATCGATGTGAAACTTCAACATTTAACCAGGATAATATCGTCATCCGCCTGCTAGTGGAAGAAAGAGTGTACAATCAGAACAAAGTTGTCCTTGCTGGGCCCGGTGTTCTCTCCGATAGACGCGATTCACATGCTGTAATATGCACAAATTTCCCAGGTAAATCACTGCAGCTGCATACGACCCCATTGTCTGTTATCGTTCTTCATCAAACAGCTAACTGTCGCATGTAACCCAGGGCAAAGCTGGTATTTTTATGAGCCATAAATGTTCTTCTCGTGTAGTCATAAATGTTCGCTGTTTCTATGATAAAACTATGAAATTTTAATGACAGTAGCATCGAATCAATTAGGCGAGATAAGTAAAATAATAATTGTTTTATTCTCCACCAATCGTTAAGCGACACTACTGTGCCATAAATTCTGCCTGAACGAAAGCAAACTAAGAGACAAAGATGTATGGTTATGAGGGTAATATAAACAATTTTATTGCCTTTTCATCAAGATAAAAAACTATACACGACAGCTTTTATGTCCAAATAATCACAAATCGCTAGAAAGACAACCCTAATGGTGAATTATGGCGCAAAATCTCACTGACTTCACACCTCTTATGCTGTTAATTCGGATGAAGCGCTTGATGGCTGCAACATGATAGGGTAAGACTGTTGCTTTTATTTAGGATTTTTATGACTTCAGTGTGTTTCTCAAATGTTAAAAGGTGTGCACTATTACCTGTTCACAACAACGCGTAATTATAACAACTTTACATTCATTTTCTGGGGATCAATGCTCTTCCTCTAAGTGTCCGTAATTCACACAGTACCGTTCAGTAAACGTAAATAAAACAACATGGTGAAAGCTGTAAAGGCCACTGGTTTATGTATGAGTTCTTTGCAGTTTTTAAATTTTGATTCTCTCTCTCTCTTTCTCTCTCTCTCATATGTCAGTATCAAATTGGTGTATAATTTATGATTTGGTTATGTGATCAAATGATGAATAGGCCTCTCCATTTCAAATTTATGAACCTGGACAGCAGTCAGTTATATTAAAGAAGATTTATTCATAAATATGATATAAATTTTTGCAGTCAGCTATCTTTTCATTAAAATTCACGGGTTTTTTGATCAGGACAGCCGGTATGTTAATTCAGACTCGCAAGAGAGAACTTCGCGTTACAAAGGACAAATTTTAACAAAAAAATATTCATAAATCAACTATTATCTTGAGATGCGATATATTTGGCCCGGTTTTTATTTCAGTTTTCTCCGGTTGAGGTGTTTTGGGAGCTAGAGAGTTATCATCTACATTTGACCAACGAAGTGGAACCAACTCTCCACACCTGTGTGTTTGACAGACAGCAAGAGAATTAGAAACCGGAATGTTTCTATCTTCGCCGTGATCAGACCCGGATTTTATAACACTTCTCGAGCGGAAAAATAAAC
Organism: Ostrea edulis; assembly: GCF_947568905.1. Lineage (NCBI taxonomy): Eukaryota > Metazoa > Mollusca > Bivalvia > Ostreida > Ostreidae > Ostrea > Ostrea edulis. The sequence goes on from NC_079169.1 coordinate 23,102,860, forward strand.
AAATATACAAAAAGTCACTTTCTTGTCTCTTTCTGAATGTTTAAGTGGGTACTGATTGATCGGTGTACACTGGATAACCCTATCCTTGGCTAGAAGCACACTCAAGAACACTAAACGGCTCTGAATACCTGTATGATCAGATGTACCAACATAGTATTTGCACCGGACCAGTTAGGAAGAAGATGAGCCCCATTGAACTAAATAAGGCACTGAAATATATAGAGAGAGCTTACGGCGGGTGTAATCGGTCAACAG